>NC_135372.1:59513317-59813317 GCF_049243985.1 Paroedura picta | reverse complement strand
GCTCCAGGACTGCTTCACCATACAGAAGGTAGGTTTGTACTTTACTAAGAGCTGTGCACAGAGAATGCTGTTTTACTTTGGGTGGATTTAAAACCCCTCATGCTTGTTTTTAAATTTTATTTTGTAGAGTTCAGAATTTTCTGCAAACTTCGAGGGAGGTACCCAAGTTTGCAGAAAAGTTTTGTGTGAATATGCCTCGATCCATGGATTTAGATATGTGCAAACAGGGGGAACATTTAGGAAATAGATATATAGATGATGATTCTCTCTTCATGAGGGATTAAGTGGAAGCATACCAGAACATACCAGTTGACTTTTTATTTTGTTTCAATTTACTTCTTTTGTATTAAATATTGCAGTACTAGACACAGCTACACCAACATAAGTTTAACTGAAATAAATAGGAACTACTATTTCCTGGATTGCAAGCAAAGCTTGTTTCTGTTCTAGTCAAATTATTACAATAAATATTAATGGAAAACACTACTCTTGATCAGTATTCTCCTATATGCAGAGAAGATAAAGATTTTCTGTCTGTTGTCTTTCCTCACAGGCTTCCTTCTAAATAAATGAAGATGTTACAGAGGGTACATCCAAGCTTGGGAAAAATGGGTTACCTGCTTTCTATTGTATCTGCTCCGTTTAACATCTGAACATACTTGTCTCTTGTAGTTAGCCTGGTCATGATAACTGCTGTTGCTGTTGTATCAAACTTCAAAAAGACATACAGACGTCCAATTTAAACAGAACAGGAAGGGGATAAAACATACACATTTATTTTGGATGACCCTAGCATTGTCGTCCCAAGCAGAGTTGCATCCTAAGACTGTTAGCATCAATGGACTTGGAATGGTATAACACTGCTAAGGAGGGCCCTGTAAATTTTGTCAGAATGTTCATCATTATATTCAAACTATTCAGTATCAAAATTACTCTCAAAAACCAGGAATAGGGAGGTTAACAAGTTTACTTGGTGAGAAATATGCAGTTATGAAGAGCCATGTTTACATTCTCAGTATATGTAGCTATTTTCTCATCAATACAAATGTCCACAAATCTTCTTTACTATTTTAGGAATGACCAACAGGTGAGATCTGCTCCATTCATAACCTGTGAGGCAAGTCTTGGTCAAACCCCATCCCCAAATCTATGTGTGTGACATCAACTATCCATTTCATGCTGCTTCTGTTTTTTACTGCAAGGATCATATGTACTCAGGAAGACTTGTGAATGCTAGAGATGTCTGTGTAAATAATGCCTACTTTCTCCATGTGCCCTAATTCACTGTGGTGAACCAAGCACAAATCTTTTTGTCCAATCTCCATGAGTTGCAGCTATGATTATTAAGCTTGATGTATGATCTACAGGAAATTATTGCTGATCACGACAGTCCCTCTGTATACTCTCTGTATACAAACAGTGGAGCACACTGTGGCCATTTACTTTATAATATTGGTTCCCATCTTTTTAATGTATGAGAACTTTTATCAGTATAACAAAATATGGACCCACACACACACATCGTAGTCGCTGTGTCATTACTGTTCACTGACTGATAAAATACATTTCATGGTTAGTTTATGCTTAAGGGTATGGATGTATCTGTGAACCCCTTGCAACAACTTCACAGCCTGCAAGTTGGGAACCAGAGATTTTTTGCCAAAGACTTCTTGTAGTTCACTTTTAGAATAAGCAAGAGTAGCAGTAACAGCCTAAGGAAGAGCAGATCATTGGATGCTCCATGGTGAGCATGTGAGGACTAAGTAAAAGGCCTGGCTGCAGAGCGACAGTGTTCATGGCACAAGAGCTGCTCAGCAAATGAGAGAAGGATGATTCTGCATTGTGCACACAAGGGGTGCAGGATTTCACCATCAAAACCAAAATAACAGTTCATAAGTTCAGGAACTATCAAAAAAACCTTATATAGGCTGTTTCACGTTGTTTATCTCACACTACTGTTGCAAAGTAAAAACTGGCACAGAACCCCATTAGACAGTTATGAATATTTTCATAATGGTTAGGTATTCCAGTATGTTTAAGAAAAGCAAGGACAGCTCATAAAATTCACCCAATGGATAGATGTGCCATATATTAAAACACAGGAGATAAACTGATGGTACAATAGACGGTTGTTTTTTTATATGAACTTTCCTCTATTAATATAAATATTTGCTAGAAAACAGTTAAATAACTCAGAATATAATTCATCTTGCAGTTCAAGCCTTGCAGTATCAACTTTATAGGCCTTCTAGTAAACAAGGCTGTATTAATTATTCAAATATAGCTCTGCTGAAAATAAAAACTTCACAAACAACCGTGTCTACATTACTTTCAGTTAATATTTTTTTACCCTTATCACTCTAAATATATGGCAATTTTTACATTTGTTATTTTAAAAATAATCCTTCAAAACAGATTCAACTTACTTGAGGTCTTCCTGCTCTTCCAATCATTTGTAAAATATCAGTTTCACTATATTCCTGGAACATTCCTCCAACATAATGCATTGTTGATTTTATAACTACAAGGTGTGCTGGCAAATTTACACCCATAGCAAGAGTACTAGTAGTAACTGCAAGCATTTAAACAGGACTGTGTGTTATAAATATGATTCATAAAGCAACAAATATGAAAAACAGTTCTGCAGTGCGCTGAACATTATTCTCACCAGGCAACAAAAACATATAATGTAATCTAGCCCCATTGTAAAAAATAATCTATTAACCAGCTGACACTTTACCTGCTAACCCAGAGGTCCTCAAAGTGAAGCCTGTAGGCACTCACCAAAACATTTCTTGGAGCTTGCCAATTGTTTCTTCCTAGGGTTTTGCCATGCAAGCTTTTGATCAGCTGTGTGAATTTTTTTTAAACACTGATTTGGCAGCAGCTGCCACAGCACAAAGATCTTTACTGCATGATTAAAGGTAAACTGTACATGAATTTTTTAAAAACAAGGGGCTTATTTTAAAAGACACCCAGTTAAACAGAGCTTCTACCTGAAATGTTGAAGATATGCTATTAGAGTTATGTATAGTGTCACTCCCTGAAAATTTGTGGATAGCTCCACCTCCTGCAGCTGCTATTTTATGGTTGCACTCAACATTCTGTGTCATAATTTAAAATGTGCCCACAGACTCTAAAGGATTGGGGATTACTATGCTACTTCCTTCCCATTTAGACCAGTTACACTGCAAGCAACATATGGAGAGGTGATAGCCTTTGATCTCTCTACCAACAACATTTTGGTTTCTCTTTGTAAAGTACACTGAATTCTAGGGGATTGATTGGCTGTTTTGACACAGGATTATTATTGGCTGTATCTGGTTGTGACACAGATGTAACAGAACTGATTTTTGCTATATATTCCCTGTCATGTAAGAAGATCATAGTCTGACGAAGGGTGCTTGCACTCGAAAGTTCACGCCTTTAATAAATCTTTGTTGGTCTTAAAGGTGCTACTGGACTCTGATTTTATTGTGCAGAGGGAAGGAAAGTCAGGAAGTTCAATGTTCTTTGCATGATTCTTGACTTGAATCCAACACAATATGATAATAACATTTTTGATTTTACAAATGTTTTTACTCACAAAGCACTGGTAGATCTCCCATGTTAAAAGCTGCTTCAATTATTTTTCTGTCAGACACCTCCAATCCAGCATGATGATAACCAACTCCATAAATCAAAAGATCTACAAGTGGAAGTCAGAAACAAAATATTACCAGATTTTCTCACCACAAACACATTACTATACTTTCTCCAATTAGCACATCCTACATACCCTTCAGTCTGGCTTCTTTTACTGAATTTGCAGACCTTTGTAATCTGTAAAAAAAAGAAAATAATTAATTGCAACATTAATAATACACTAAAATAAATAATAACACACTAAAATGCCCATCATGGATGCCATCATGATTGGTTTTTAATAATATACTTCATAGAAGTATTTAGAAAAGTCCTTCTTAGAGGAAAATTTGATTGCAGCCCCTTTCCCTCTCTTCAACAATGTCATTCTAAACACATTTGAGTCCAGTAGCACCTTTAAGACCAACAAAGTTTTATTCAAGGTATAAACACTTCTTCAGATACACTAAAGAAGATACACACAGGTACAAGTGTGTGAGCCTGCTGGCGTGTTGATGCCCATGCCTCCCCTTCCCCCTCGCTGCACCGGGAGAGACCGGCCACTTCGGGCACCGAAGCGCCCAACCCTCCCAGGCTCTACCACCACCACAGCCAGAGCAGCTCCTAGTGTCTGCCACCATAACGACTGGGCCTGGAGTGACTCCCAGGTTCCACCGCAGGCGGGTTCCTGAGTGCCACTTCTGCCACAGCTATTGCCAGGCCCCCCTTGCACTTTTTGTGCACATGTTACATTGGGAGGAATTTAACTCCCCCAATGATTTTTTAAAAACTTTTCAGATTTTTTCTGCAAACAGAAATGATCCTCCAAGTTTACAGAAATATCTGTTTGGGAAAATGTGGCCCCAATCTGTGAATTTAGATATCCACAGACAGGGACTACACTTGGGAAATATATATATTATTACCACTAAGAAAGGTCTTGAGTTTTTTTTTCCCCCTCCAGGGACAAACAAGGGAAGCTCCTGGCAGAAATGCAGTATCTTCTGTAAATAAAAAATATCTAAGATTCTATAATGTGATGAAAAAGTCCCTTCTAACAAGACAATCTCATGCTGCTGAGATTCATCATATACCAGCAATTCAAAGTTTATACCACAAGAGCACACAAATGTAGTATGATTTTCCCAGTCTCCTAAAATTTTGTGTCTCTTCCAGCTGTGCCTTTTCTATAGCCATCATCTTTCCTTTATGGAAAGATATTGTATTTGATTTTAATAGAGATGTAGGCAGACTAATCTAGGGTGTGTTGGTATAGGTCTTCATGCTTATTTTAACATCTTCCTAGTTTCCTAAATAGCACCTGCAGGTTAGAGACTTTTAAAAATGCTGCTTTAAATATTTTACAAAGCAAGCATAGTCTCTGACTTCCATCCTTGGCGTCTTTGCCAGAACTGGGAAATTCTTTGTGGCCTCTGTTTACCCTTCAAGATATGGATAGAGGTAAAAATTTAATCCATTCTATAAGATTTGCACAAGTGTAAGTGGAGTAGGCTTTACCAGGATGGCCTATGGTAGTCTGATCTTGTCAGATCTTGGACGCTAAGAAGGTTTACCTTGGTCAGTCATGAAACATAGGCAGAAAATGGCAAACCACCTCTGACTGTCTCTTGCTTTGATAACCCTACATGGTCACCATATGTTTGGTTGCCACTTGAAGCAAAAAAAAAAAAAGAAGAAGAATACAAGTGCTTTTGTAGAACAATTGTCTAATCAGAAAAACAACTTTAAGTTCATGAAAGTTTAAGCATTTTAATGATAGTTTTATGGAGAAAAAACCTATGGAAATAGTAAGTACCCAAAGAAAATTAATTCCAGATACTAAATATACAGTCTAAAAGTAAACCACTGAAACTGTTATTCTCCCAAAAGTCACTTGAAAAATATAAGCAACATTATTATTAGCTAGGATAACATGTCCTCTTTGTAGAGGGCATATCCTCTTTTTTTGGTGTCTATCCTCTTTTGGCCTCTTTTTAAAAAAAAACTGATGAAAATGTCCTTTTTGGGTCGGAAGATTAGGAATATTCCTAGTTAGTAGCAATTATCACAACTTAAATACTAGGGGGATTTTAAAATAAGATTTAAAATTATATACACTCACTTTTTTGTTTTTCAAAATATGGTAACCCAATATTAGCATAATCACCTGGTGATTAAAGTAATATCAGTATGAGTATCATTGTCAATTCAAGCAAAAACCTTACAAGTTACAAACCTTAATGCTGATGATTTTATAAACTAGATCTTTTACTAAACTCTTGTTAAATCTGACACCGATTACAGAAAGATCCCTACTGCATTGAAAGCACAGAAATCTTGAGATTGCAAATCAACGCTTGTATCAATTAGGAAGTACAAGTATATTTAAAACTGCCTTTCTGTTTTTCAGACACATACCAAAAGAGGGAAGACAGCCAAAAAGCACTAAATCCTATGTGTGAATTCAGGTATGTGCTACGATGAAGCCTGTGTTGGAAAAATACCTTTGTTTCTGTTCTATATTCATTATAAATTTAGCATCTTTTGCAAGGACAGAAGCTGCCTGCTGAACTCCTTTCCTTGTGGCACAGAACTGTAAATAAGAGAATTCATTGTTGGTGCAAATAATGTTAAAATACGCACATGAAAATTACAATTACAAGGGGAAAGCTGAAGTATATACCACAAGAGCTGGTTTTTGTTCAGAATACGTTTGAATAACACTTGCTACTTTGTAGTTAAGTGTTAAGTCAAATTTGAATTCTGTTTGGTTGGTACTGCAGGGAAATCCAAGAACTATTTTGCGAAGCTTCACTGGGCGGTATCTTTCATCTATTTTCAGGCATACAGCAGGGTTCTTGCCATCTGAAAGCCATTCTGCAATCTTTAAGGAGAAAAGAAGTCATGTTAGGCTTGAAAACAGGAAAATACTGCCCTGGGCTGAAATACTGTGAAAGCACTTGCCCAATCAGAGCTGCACTTAAAACATGGAAACTTAAGTGAAACAAATATTTTTAGGTCTCCAGTATTCTGTTATTCAATCTACTCTTCTTGCCTATGAACATAAAATAATGACCTGAGATATTTTTTACTTTGATTTAGTCCATCTAATAATAACAACACAGAGTGGTTAAATGGTAAGCATGTCCCTTTGTAAGTCTGGTCTTGTTTATATAATATGATAATGGAAGAGACGTTAATGATACATATTCGTAGTCTGAAAAGACATTTCATACAATTTTCAGTTGTCACATTTGTAGCACCAATATATAACTGAACATAAAATATTTTCCAAAGAAAGACAGCCCAACTCCAGAAGACCTTCAGTTTAAAAAATGATACTAATATGAACATAAAAAACTGCTTTACACTGAATTAAATACAGGCTTGTGCTTTAGCACCTACTCTGTTTAACTTCTATATAAATGACATATTCCAATTTTTTCAGGATAGTGACTTTCATCCTCCAGTCCTGGAGCATTGTCCTATCCCTATAATTTTATATGCAGATAATATAGTTCTTCTATCTAAATCTCAATAAGGCTTTGGAGAATGTTACATTGACTAGTCCTCTACTGCCCTAAAGAACATTTAGAAGTTAACTATCAAAATACCAAGGGAATGTCATTTGGCAAACGTTAAAATCCTGGAAATTAAATGACCGTAAGTTAGAACAGGTTTCAGGAGCTAAGAATGCTCATTTCAAGTATGTAGCAGGACTGAGCCATAGGTCAGTGAATGATATAATCAAATTTGTCCAAACCAAGGGTAGGTACTTTGTTCTGACTAAGACTCTTCAGGGCTAAGACCCTCTCCTAACTCCTGCACAGCTCCTTTTTGGGAGCCTTGGTTACAGACAATACCTTTTTGGAGAGGATTTAATTGAATTTTTTTAGGGCTATTTGCAAGATTCTCCAGCTCCTCTGATTTGGTGTGCTTGGAAAATGGGGATGCTAAAAGGGTCAGCATGTCATCTATTGCTAGGTGGCTCTAACTCAATCATAACCCCAAGAGTCTATCATCACATATCCTAAAGGATAAATTCCAATCGTCCTGATTTAAATCAGTAAAATCCAAGATAGAAAAACACAGGTTGTCCATGCAATCATCAACTACCTACCTAACCTCATTAGAGAACTGCAAATAGAGAAGAGCCTTCTCCTTGGTCAGCTGCTGTTTTGCTCTCAGCTGTTTTGGAGAGCCATTATAAGAAAATTCTGTTTTTGCAGAGGCTTTGTTCCTGAGTCAAAAGCCAGGTAGAAACAAGGGAACATTTATTTCACTGCTCTATATATAACACTGTCTGAGACCCAACTATGACTAGAGAGATATCCAGGTGGATAAGGTGAAGAAGCTCCTAAGTGACAAAAAATATTGTTGTTGTTAGGTGCGAACCCATGGACAATGGTCCTCCAGGACTTCCTGTCCTCTACCATTCCTTGAAGTCCATTTAAGTTTGCACCAAGATAGAAATACTCAAATAATTGCCAAATTTGGTGCTGCCACCATTAAGCTGCATACTTTTTATAGGGTAAAAATATATTTTTTAATGTTATGGTTTCTCTACAGTTTATAACTACAATGAATTTTAAATTTTTACTGTCCAGTTTATATTTCACTAATTTAAATAGTTTATTGTCTCTATTTGATATTGTAACTGCTGTTTGGTATAAATTACTGTAGATAAAATTTCAATTCACACTGAATTAAACCATTGGTTTAGCCTAGGGTTTCCCAGAGTGGGTGGTACCACTCCCCTGGAGACACTGAAAGGATCTTGGGGGGGGGCACGGTGAGGAATGGGGTGGACTTGGGGTGTGGGTGGATGCTATGGACCCAGAGTTCTGCACATCGCCCAACAGGTGCCTGGGCCAGCATGAGCCCCCCATGGCCTTCCCTCTGGATTGATGAGGGGACTCATGGCACAAGGTAGTTGGCTTCTCCTTCCACAGTGAAGGCATTTGGTGACTGGGCAGGTGGACATTTCTCTTGGGTGGCTAGGGTTCAGCCCCCCCCCCCACTCCTGTGTCATTGTCCCATCTACCCTCCTCCTCAGGGCACAAAATTGGCTAGGTATGTCACTTAAAGAGAAAGGACGCTCCTCCTTTCTATGATTTATATTGTAGCCCACAAGTATCTAGAAAGTGGTGGGCTGAAAATCTAATAAATAAGTAAAAAAAATGATCCAAAGTATCTTTGAATTCTTGCTGACATTTGTCTCTCTGATACTTTGATGCTGCATCATTTTTTAACTTGAAAGGTTTAATGAGAGATTCCAACTAGTAAGTGAGGGATATTAGAATGGATCATAACCATTCAAGATATGTTTACATTACGTGATGATGCCACAAGAACAATCCAAGTCCTTCCATTCCATCATTCTGAATTGGGTATTATGTGGAGAAGAAATGCCAGCACTGCATTCACCAGCCAAATCATCTTTACAGTTTCATTGCCCTGGCAAGACTTCTGCCTTACTCCAACTTATGCATAATTATACTTGGCTGATTGTTGCAGCAGAATGTGGGGGTAGAAGCACATTTGCATATGGGTGCCGTCTGATCATGTTGCATGTTTTAAACATCAAGTGTAAAGGATGTATCTCCATCCACATTCTCTCCGATCTAGTTAACAAATCTAACTGTCTATGTTAGGGGTAGTCAAACTGCGGCCCTCCAGATGTCCATGGACTACAATTCCCAGGAGCCCCTGCCAGCATTCGCTGGCATGGGCTCCTGGGAATTGTAGTCCATGGACATCTGGAGGGCCGCAGTTTGACTACCCCTGGTCTATGTGCAGTTCATCCAGGTGTGCACAATACATTTGAAGGTCATCTTATGGTATGTTCTTCTCCTCCAGTTCAGAGGCTCGAAAACTGGAAGACTTCGCAACAGGCTATGTTACGTTTGAATAGTAGTATAGTATAAGACTTTATTGTTTCCAACCATAGGCCATTACAATGCAATCAATATCATATACATTTGAATAACTATAAATCAGACAGAAATATGGAGAGGACCGACTTAACTTTGGTAAGGTTAACGTTATATCCTTGCAGTTGCAAATTAACTTTTTTGAACCTTGTGAATGTATCTGCTAAGTAACCAATATCATGCTTGCTTTTTCTTAGTTCATCACAGAAAACAGAAATGGACTCTTGGAAAAATTCAACTACTGTTTCAAAAAGTGAATACAAACGTCTCAGTTTCTCTTTGATAGCCATCTAATGTCTGTGTGCAACAACAAATATTGGAGGCAGAGTAAGGTAAAACTCTATTGCACAAAGCCATAGGCCATCACACTTTCAAATACATAGAACAATAAATGGATTCATAGCAATTGCAAAATTTAAGATATCACAATTTTAATCTAAAATAAAACTTGCTTTAGCCATATACTCTGCACATGGAGACAGAGTCATGTCAATCCAAGATGCACCGCCAAGCAGTTACTCACTACTCATTAACACATAAAGTAAAGGAACTTGAGTAGTAGTGTCATAAATTTTGTACTCACCAATTAGGAATTAATAATCTAAAGAGAAATAAAACGTTTGTCTTTAAGGTTTACATTTACATTACTTCTTAATTCAAAAAATATAACAATGGGAAGCTCCAAAGCAGTACCTTACTTTCCCTTTAAATACAATTATATGCATGTATATATGTATTGGGAGAGGCGGGAAAGCACAGTTTTTCTAAGGAATCGAAACAAAAATAGAATTATTTTTTCTTACATCTTCAGCATTGGGAATTGTGGCAGAAACCGCCACAAATCTCATAGAGTGGTCTGTGTCATGGTTCTCAAAGCGATGTGAAAGGGAAGACTGAACAGTTTTCATCCGACTAACCACAACCTCAAGAGTAGCACCACGACTTTCATCTTTCACAACATGTACCTACGGAGTACAAATTTATATACATATATATGAACTGCTTATCATCTCTTGCATTATGAATCATTTGTTATTGCTATACCTCATCAATGAGAAACAATTTCACAAGCTGAACTAAAGAGTTATCTCTCCACTTTCTAGTCATGCTGTCCCATTTTTCCTGGAGGAAAAGAAAAAAATTAATTATAAATATTAAGCAGCATCCGTCATTACTGTTCCTCTACTAATTTAAATGGGATCATGTAATAGTATTATGTAGTATATATTATACTGCTGTCACAGTACCATCAATTTACACATCAAACCCCCAAAATAGTATTTTATAGAAATCCAGTGAAACATATGATTTAATTATACTTTATCAACATTTTAAAAATCTAGGTAGTACCCTCAGTAGCCTAAGGGAAAAAAACTCATATAAAATAAATCCATACCATACAGACTGAGAAGTAGAAGAGTGATCAGGCTGTTTAATACAGGTAAAATACCGGTGTATATTAGGTGGAGTATAAATTTTGTAAAATAAAGTGCTCTGAAAATGGCTACTTAGGAGGCTAAGAGATTAATAAAATGACATCTTAAAAAACCAACAGACTGGGAGCCAGTGTAGATCGGCCTATGATTTGCTCCAGTCAATATCCTGGCTGTAGCATTCAGCACAAACTGAAGATGTCAAACAGTTTTCAAGGGAAGCCCCATGTACTGAGGTAATATAATCTAAATGTAACCAGGGCATACACCTGTAGCAAGATCTTTTCTGCCCAGGAAAAGTTGTGGCTAGCTGGGTAGCCAGTTGAAGCTGGTAAAAGGCACCCCAACCACAACCAGCACTTGCTTATCCAGCAGTAGTCCTGGCTCCAAGAGCATCCCTAGACTATGGATCTGTTCCTTCAAGAGAAGTGCAACCCCATCCAGAACAGGTGACACCTTAAATCACAGGTCAGACTTTGCGACAAACTATGGCACTTCCATCTTGTGAGAATCAATCTTCAATTTAGGGTTTCTATAGCCTCCCAGGCATCAGCTGGAAGAATGAAACAGAACAGAGTGACATCCATATATTGGCGACAATCCAGCCCAAATCTCTGGAGGACCTCACCCAGCAACATCATGTAAATGATAAAGAGCATAGGAGACAAGACGGAACCTTGCCAGATCCCAAAGACCAAAGGTCAAGGAGCTGAGCAGCGGTTCCCAGCTTTAAAACCACTAGCAAATTGTGCCTCCCAATCTCAGCCCAGAAAGATAAACCAGATACCTTGGTTAATAGTGCTGAAAGCCAGGAGAATCTATCCCTATCACCAGCTTTTCCTCCTTCCCTCCCCCAGCAGTCTTTCCCCAGGAAAGCTTTACCCTATTCTAGTATCAGTAAGAAATTATTCTTATGTATTAAAAAGCATCTTTTTAAAAGGGAAGCTTGCAAGACATGTGTGAAACCTACTGGTGTAGTCAAAATAATGTGAGCATGTTGTATTTCAAATAAGTCATCCATTGCTGTATCTCCTGTTAGTTCCTTACAGACAAGTCCAATGGGTTCAAATTTTTGTTTCCAGTCCTCAAAACGCTGACTGCAGAGAGCTTTTATTGGAGCCACTATAAATAAAGAGCAGTGAGGAAAAAATAAAAAATGTCATATTTAAACAAATCTCTAAATAACATGAGGTTTTCAAAAATTCTCCTATTCTTTCCTCCCAAGCTAACAGTACATTCCTAAACATAGAATCATAGAGTTGGAAGGAACCTTCAGGGTCATCTAGTCTACCCTTTGAAGAATGCAGAAAACTCAACTACTTGCCCATCCACAGTGACCCCAATTCCATGCCCAGATGATGCCCCCCTCAAAAAAAAAAAAAAAACCAAAAACAACCCAGAATCCCTGGCCCAGGTCACCTGGAAATAATTCCCCTCCCAACTCCAAAGGGGCAATCAACATTTTGCTGGCCATGCAAGGGCCACAACAACCCACCACCAACACAACCTGCCTAAGGTAACAAATAATTAACAAGCATCCTTTGGCTGCGATCTGTCAACCAGTTATTGATCCACCTACATACAACATTTTACCAATTTGTCAACAAGAATATCATATGGAACTTTATTAAGAGCTTTACTGAAAGCTAGATAATATGTCCACAGCATTGCCTTGATCCAGGAAGGAGTCAGTTTTTTAATATAAGGTTAGTCTGACATAACTTGTTCTTGAGAAAGGCATGCTGACGCTTAGTAATCACGGTCATCTGTTCTAGCTGCTCAAGGACCGACTGTTTGATGATGTGTTCTAAAATTTTGCCAGGTATTGACATCAAGCTGATAAGTCGGTAGTTACCCAGATCCTCCTTTTTCTCTTTCTTGAAGATGGGGACATTTGCCAGCCTCCAATCTTCTGGCACTTCACCTCTTCTCCAAAAATAATGGACAGAGATTCAGAAATTTTATCTGCAAGTTCTTTTAGTACCCTCGGAAACTAGGTGTTTATGGCCTACCCTACAGTGATCCTAAGCTGCAACTCCCATTTTGCATCACATGGTAAGATTTGAGCATGATTCCCCTCACAAGAGAAGATTGAGAAGTAGGAATTGAGCAGTTCAGCCATCTCTTCATCACCTGTTACAATTTCACTTTCTTATCCCCACAGTGGTCCTATCATGTCCTTACTCTTTTTCTAACTTTGAAGATAACTAAAGAACTTTTTTTGTTGTGTTTAGCATTTCTCGCTAGCCTAAGCTCCTACTGAGCTTTAGCTTTTCTAACACTTCCTACAAGGATCGGTTATTTGTTTATCCTTGGTTATAAGGCCCTCCTTCTATTTCCTAAATTATAGTAGTCTTTTTTATTACTCAATTCTTCCGAAAGCTGTTTATGGAGCCACCCTGGCTTCCTCCTGTTTTTCACTCTCAAGGGAATTGTTTAATTGTGCCTTCAGTATTTTACTTTTAAGAAATTCCCATTCCTCTTGAACTCCCATCTCCTTAAATTTTTCTTACCATGGGATTCTACCCAGCATAACTTTAAATTTGTTAAAATTTGGTACCCTGAAGTCAACCAACATGTCTGACTACATACAGCTTTTCTGTTCTCCAAGACTGTAAATTCCAAAATAACATGGTCACTATTATCAAGTGTGCTCACTACTTTCACCTCATCAGACTGCGGACCCCCGAGTTGCCCACTCCACTTTATCAGAAATGAAGATGTCAGCAAGAGAAGTCAAGAATTTATTGGACCTTTCATTTTTAGTAGAGTTGGTCCAGATATCTGGGTAATCGAAATCACCCATGACGACTGCATCCTGCCTCTTTGAGAACTTTGTAATCTGGTCTAGGAGCATCTCATCCAATTACTCTGCCTAGCCTAGTGGGCTTTAGCAGACTGCCTTAATAATACCATTATTATTTCCTACTCCTTTTATTTTTACCCAAAGACTCTCAATTGACCTTCCATGCTCAGACACATGTATTTCCTCACAAGTATACACATTCTTTACATATACTGCTATTCCTCTCCTTCTTTATTTGTCTATCCCCGAGTTCCCTGCAACCTGCAACCTTTCCAGGTCCTGGGGAGAGGGAGAGGTCATCCGCAGAGTTCTTCCACTCCCACCCCCAATCCCTTTGTATTCCTGAATGCAATGGGCTGTCAGGATCACATGATCACTGCCATGATTTATACTTGACCTGAGTGGTTCCATCTTGTATCAATGTGTGTCTGTTTCACTGACTCTGTAACAACCCTGAACTGTCTGTTTGATTTAGTTCCTTGTAACAATTATGCAAGACTATATTATCTCTGGGTGGGGTAGCTGTGTAACATCCAAGGCCAAGAGAACCCAGTTATCTCTCCTGGAAAGGAGCCCAGGCTGGCACCTGAAGGTGGGGGCTTTTGCTCCCTGGGAAAATGTACAGTTTGGGGCAGGAAAGAGAACCAGTAAAAGTGATTGCTTTTTGTGTATTGATTAGATTTGACTACGAAAGTCAAGGATACTGTGGCACAGTATCTCCTGTTTAGCAATAAAGCTTTCTATTAATTCAGAAGACTCGTTGCTAGTCTGTCAGCCCTGACATGGGCTTTGTCTCTAGTTTATAAATATTTTGTTAAACTTTTGAAGATCTACTTGCAGACACATCTTATTCATCATATGGTAAAGCCAATATGTGAATGAAGATCAGCTCTACCTTACACTTGCAGCTGATCCTAGGAAGGCTTTTGGTGAGTGTTCTAGGAGCACATGGTTCTGCTGGGATGTGTTTCTTTTCTGAGTGTGGCATGGCAGCTGCCTGCTATTGTCTAACTCCTGGAGATGGAGTTTGACTCTGCAAGAGGCACACAGGTTTCCTGGGTGCTTACAATCCAGGGTTTCAGAAATAACAAGAGCTTGGAAGTTCAGTGAGGTCAAGGAGAACAAGACAGAACCCCTCTGGTCCAACTTTCTTTAGACAGTATGTACAAGTTCCACATCAGTTAGGAGGGTGGTGTGCCACAGTATCCTTCCTGCTACAGAAATCTGCACAGATACATTCTTGAGCATTAATAATAATAATAATAACAACAAATTCTTTCAAATTATAGCATACTTACTATATACAATTTTAATATTTAGCCAGGGCATTGGCACTTTGATTAACAGCCTGGTAATTGCAAGCTCAAACATCACAGTTTTTCCAGAACCAGTTGGAGCACAAATCACAAAATTTCTGTCTGTATAAAGGAGCTGGGGGGGAACATAGTAGTAAATGCAACATACACAGTTGGGTGCATCTGTTCTAACTAATCTACTTAGAAATACTGATGCACAAGGAATTTACTGTTTCAGCATTGATGACGTATTACCAAATCACAGCTAATACAGTTTTTCAAAGATTATTTTTTTGTGTTACCAGATGTGAACTTTTTATTTTGTATGAGAGCAAAAAGGTAAAATAGAAGCAATACTTTTCCCCTTGATATCTGCCACTGAATAATTATGAAGAATACGTGGTGCAGCAACTAAGGCCATTATGCAGCAAAGACTGATGCAGTATTACAAACACAAAAATATTTTCAAGTCCCAGGAAAATGCAGCACTCGTAGAAGTATATGGGCATTGACAGAAGTATACAATAATTTTTGATCTTCAACAATATTTTCAGAAGAAATTCCAAATCATTATAACAAAAGTGGAGTGAAAACTATTCAAAACATACTCAATGAAACAAGGTCACATCCTGTAACAGACTTAATTCTACAGAATTCTTAACAGCATATCTTACATAAGTGATGAGTTCAAAGATTCTGAAACTCCAATCTAATCTAATGCTGAGATCTAATGTTCTCTAACCTAATCTAAGCTAATGTATTGATGGCTTCCAAGATGGAACCAGTGATTTTTACTCTGGGGCAGCTGACGAAGAAGAGAAATATTTACAATTTCCTGAAAGCGCTGAGAGGCAGTGAGAAAAGCAGGAGATGCCTTAGTCAGTGCTGTAGAAGCATGCAGTTGATTTAATAGCTGTTCCTAGAGAAAGAACAGGCTGTTGCAGTCAATAAAATGAGGTATCCAATAAGCATCTGCATGTCTGTATAATTATAACAAAGGCATCTCCGTGCCTTTTATTCTGCCTTCTGTTGCTTGCAGGCAAGATATAAACTCCCCACTCACTAGGGTTTTCAAGTCTCCAGCATCACAAACTCTGAAACTCATGACTGATGTCATGGCACGTCCTGGTAATGTCACATGGATTAGTATCGTGAAAGGTAGTACTTCCATATATGGTGTATGTAAATCTGTGAAGCCACATTTGTGATTTTGAAGAGATATAAAATTCACCACACAAATTTTAAAAACATAGACATTAACTTTGTGGTAAAGTTACCAGCTAAACATGAAAGAAAGAAAGAAAGAAAGAAAGAAAGAAAGAAAGAAAGAAAGAAAGAAAGAAAGAAAGAAAGAAAGAAAGAAAGAAAGAAAGAAAGAAAGAAAGAAAGAAAGAAAGAAAGAAAGATGTAACCGGATACATGAAAAATCAAACTGACGATGGCAAGGATGCAAACATGTTCTCTTTATTTGTAAAATAGCATGCACAAAGCCAAAATGAGCCCCAAAAGAAAATTGCTTGTTTTCAATGTGTACCTTCATCAGTGGCGCTGAAGCATAAATATACGGATACTTAGAATTTGTACTACATTTGTGTAATAAAGCAAATCAATCATTTAAACACTAGCCATGCCTAGGCTAAGTAAGATAGGCAATTTTCTTCCAGGGCTCATCTTGGCTTTGTGCATGCTTTTTTACAAATAAAGAAGAACAAGTTTGCATCCTTGCCATCGTCAGCTTGATTTTTCATACTTCCATCTATTCCATGGCTGATGGGTCTGTCTCTTGGTTGCTTGCCTCTTAAACATAAAATGTAGTGTTTAAGTGCCAGTTTACAGTGTCCCAACTCCAATTTACACCTGTAGTAGTTACCACAGACAGGCATAGGTAGTCTTAAAAGAAGCCATCAAGTGTGTGGGCTATCTGACTGTCCTGTGTTTTCAACTTGTTAATGTATATTGAAACCCTGATGAAAATCTGAGAACCTGAAGGCAAAGCTTAGGACCTAGTGACCTTAATGCTCTCCCTGAATTGTAGTGCTGGTCAGCAGATCCAACTTGCATACTGCTTTACCAGCCGCCACTGACTGCACCTTACTGCAAATGCATGCTCAATTATTGCTATGGTTGGTTATGATATGATGATGCATTGCTTTGTATGCTTTTCTTAAGCACTAATTTCACTTGATGATACAGCAAGCAAATAGTTCAGACACTGCACTCCTACACTTCTCTCTCTGCAGGGAAATAGTCTACCCTCTATGCATGACAGTCTACCAGTATACCCCTAAACACAGTTACAACCATCAAATTCCTTTGTAGTCAATGGGTTTAGAAGGGCCTAGTTTCATAGCATTGCCCTATTCTCTTCAATTTAGTGAGTCACAAGTTGCACAGGCTTAGTCTGGAGGAACAGGACAGTAAAATTTTATGAAATTAGCAACAAATACTTACATTGTCATAAATGTATGAATAATAATAATAATTTAAAACTAATCTATACTTACATCATCCAGAGCCTTGGACTGAATGTAATTAAAATATGGGAACTCTTTGAAAATATTTCTAAACTGAGCAGCTTAAAATCATAGTAAGGAGTCAAACTATTAACTGAAGAATCAACAAAAGTATAACTTTACAAAAGTATAACTATAGACTTTCTACTTTTATGTATTTGTTCAAAGGCTTGGAAATATTTTAGTTGTAATAGAAAATTTCCAGTTAATTTGAAGCCATTGATTTTCTTTAAAAATCTAACAAGAAGACAGGAATTCATAGGAAAAGCAGAAATTCTTGCAATAATGATTTACTTATCAAACTTCAATACTATTTATCACTTTAAGAACACAAAATCCATTATACATACATTAGTTAGCAATAGCCATTAACACAATGAACATTTATAAAGTCAAAAGTATATTTTAAAATGTTTTGCAGTGAAGTAATAATTACAAAAATACCCAGTTTTGCTTATTTAACTTTTTTTAGCTGCCTTTCAACCTTGTGGCACTCGGGGGACTTACAGGGCTTTTCTGCACGCGATAAACATAGTGACATGCTTACCTTATGAAGACGCTATATTATGGCCTCCTGCAACTGGCCAGCAAACTGCTTGCTACATCCGCCATTTTAAAGCTAGTTGGGGAATCTCATAAATAAGATTCACCCTCCTAAAAACCGCTATTCCCCCAGTGGACAACTAGTAGGTCACAGCAAAAGAAACGTATGGAGATGAAGAAGCGCTATCTCACCCCCAATGTCCCGCCCTCACACCCGCCTCCCTATTTTGAACAAAAATGGAGAACAGCCTGGAGCAACGAATAAGCAGACAAACGTGCAGGTGATGCCAGAAATCCTCCCTAAAGTTGTGACACAAAGCATGCCTCTCTGAAGTCCCCCCCCCAAAAAAAATCAAGAATGAGACTAATTTTTAAAAGTATCAAAACTCATGATTCCATAAGAAGTGGCATTCAAAAAGCACTATGCATCTATTATTAGATGCATACTAATACTTCTCCATTTAAATGCATATGCATCTATGATTAGATGCATATGCGTTTAAAAGGAGAAGTATTAATTTTAAAATATTAGCGGGCATCGCGGAACCTTTAAAAAATGAAGAAAGGGGATTGGCTGCCTGGATTGATTGACAGGCGGAAGAGAGTCACGTATAAAGCATGTTGCTCTCTTCCGCCATTTCCAGCAGCATTTGTGGAACATAAAAAGCATGAACAGGTGGCAGACAAGAACGAGACAGCAAAAAGGTGCAGAGTGGCTGGGAGGCGCGATAATAGTTAGCACTACACTATTCAGCTGGCGTAATGCTATTTTTCCTGATGTGCGGAAATACCCACAATATAAATAAAACAATAGTTATAAAAGACATGCAAAATGACAGCTTGAAATCTCAATTAGGATAACCAAGTAATAAAAACTAAATTAGTCCAAATACAGTTCTAAATAAAACTGTCTTTAGTTTTAGAGATGAAGACACATCCTAAACATAGTTTAGTTTATAAGTAATCCTGCTTTTCACATGCAGAGGGAAAGACACAAAGCCTTCTCGTCTACCCTTCAGCAGCAGCAGCTGGTCATTCTTACACAAAAGCTGACAGAAAAGACTGAGGACAAAGGAGGTTAACCGTCTCTTCCCTTCCTAACTTAAACCGAGCTCTTCCAGAAACTTATCTTCCTATTTTTTTTGAGGGCGCTAGAAGCTTTTGCCATTATAAATATTAATTCTTTTCAAAGTTGATTTTGTTATATTTACATGAAGCAATTTAATGCATCTCATGAAGTAATGCAAACACTACACTGCAGTTCACATTTTGTCTTGATCTGCACATTAAGCAATATAAAAAAGAGCTCCGGTTCTTTCTGGAACATACAGAGAACTTAATGTATGGTACATGACCTGTGCTTCAAAGGTACTTTGTATTCTCTTTCTTTATGAAGAGGTTGCACAGAGGAAGCATACAGTAGTGCATACGCATAGACCTCAAGTCACAAATGACCATACATATAGAGAATGAAGATACATGGAGAACAGGCTTCTAGAATCATGCAGAGCTCTTTTAAGCTTCAAGCTCTAGCCCAATCAAGAGTCTAATACCTATTAGAAAATCTCAAAAATTATCACATCAGTTATCCACTAGATTGTACCATACACCCATTCATTCATTTATAATATGCACTGGCCTTGTGAATGTGTGTTCAAAATCCATGGAAGGTTCTAGAAGCAAAAGACATGCAGCAACACTGTTGGAAAAAATGAAAAGGTCTTGGGGAAAAACATTTTTTCTTAATTTTTCTGTTTCTCTCCCTCCAGGCTTTCACATACCTTCTAATAATGAAAAATATCCCAAGGTAGTACTGAAATACCTACTAGTAAAATGAAAAATATCCCAGGCTACTCTCTCCATCCTGGGATGTTATCAAGTTCCAATTCCTCCTAAAATCAGAACATAGACTAGGAAGAACAACAGAAATTACGCTATCAATAAAGCAGTGCAGAGAAAAATCCTATTAAAAACATTTTAAAAGCCTTAAGTAGATCTCTGCAGCAGCCAGAAACCTACCTGTGGTTCATGAGCTACACTGTGATGACCTCAGTATGAGATCATGGTGACCGTAGTACAATGAGTCTATTCACACTTTCCTATTTTGCCAATAAATTGGAATCTTCAGAGTATAACCAGATTTGTAAAGTATTTCAAAAAGCATTATAACTTAAAACTAAAAAGAGGTACAGAAAAATGTTTCACAACTATGATTTTAAATCCTGGTTAGGAATTTTGGACTGTAGGGAAAAGAGCAACTGAGTGCTTATATTAGGATGTTATGATAATGACAAACTATATTTAGCCACAAAAGCAAAAGTCAGTATCAAGTAACATGTGAGGCAAGTAAGGAGGAAGAACATGAGCCCAGGTTCTTTTCCATGAAACCAAGCCATTGTCTATGGCAATATCTGAAGCATTCCTAAAGCTGAAATTTTATACATACTTAATCAGTAGCAAGCCACGTGTAGTCCAGTGGGGTTTCTGAGAAAACATGTTAGGATTATGTTTCATATCATATCTTAAAAATGCAGATCACAATATATAAAGGATACGTATTTCAGTCACAGGTCGCAAAACCATCAATTCCTTTTTAACTGTTCCTAATGAATGAATATTTGTTTTCATTATCATATATATCAAAAGCACACAAAAAATACAATTTCTGTACAACTTGGAAAAACACCGATTTGTATGTGATACGCTTTTCTATACAATTTATCTTATGTGCCAACTATACATTCAACAGATACATTAAGGATGGAACATCCTTACCACTGATACATCTCCATAAATCATGTAACAGTGATGCTGCAAGTGAATACACTAGCTTTTAAGAGAGGTCTGAATTTATCTGAGAAGAGAAAACTGTCCAGAGGTCTAACAGAAATCTAGGAAAGTATAGGCCAGTTAAGTCTAACATCTGATCTGGATAGATGAACAGAAAATGTTATTAAAGATAGCAGTATTAAGCATGCAGAAGAAAAAAGCCTAAGGGAAAATCAATATACCCTCCACAAAGAGAAATGCTGCCTCACTAGCTTTGAAGTTTTTTCAGAGGATTAAGCATGTGTTTAAGGGTGCCCCAGATATACTAGATCAGTGGTCCCCAACCCCCGGTCTGGAGACCAGTACCGGTCCATGGATCAGTCAGTACCGGGCCGCGGCTCCTCCTCGTCCTCCTCCCCGGCTGCTGCTTCAGGGGCTGCCCTGCCACTCTGCTGCCAGCTCACCTTTGGTGCTCTCCAGTGGCTGCCATGGCTGGGGCTGCCCCTCGGCGTGGCACTGCACAGCTGCTGCTGGCAGCACCCCCAGTGGGCGGCAGAATGTCAGAGGCACCGGCGGAAAAGCAAGGGGAGCAGGGGCTCAGGCGGCAGTGACGTCCTTCAGCAAAAGACTACCCCCCCCCGGGCCTCAGTAAAATTGTCAAGCATTGACCGGTCCCTGGTGATAAAAAGGTTGGGAACCACTGCACTAGATAGTTGGTTGCCCACAAGGTTTCTGACCAGGTCCCTCACTGAAGATTCCTAAGTAAAATTAGCAATTATGGGGTAGGAGGATGAGACAACCTCTGAAGAAGGCAACATCAGAGGAATGCCTTTATGCTCTGTTTGTTGGACTTGTAGAACAATTAGTACCCATAAATGTGCACGACCTCTTATGAATTACAAACTGGTTAAACAATAGGAATAAATTGGCAGTTCTGCCCATGAAAGGAATAAAGAAGGGGGTCCCACATGAATCAGTATTGGGAATGGAGCAGTTTAATTTTATAATAAATTATTTGGAATTGTATAGTGACTATGTTTACAGATGATAATCAAGAGGATCACTCTAATCTGGGTGACCAACAATGTGGCAAATTATTTCCAATACTGAACAGTGCAAGATGATGCACACTGGAACAAAAAAATACTTGTTATATGATTTAAACTGGCTGAATCTGAAAGACACCTTAGGTTACTAATAGAAAGTCTGATGAAAATGTGCAGTCAGTAGGCAATGGCAGAGAAAAAGGAAAACTCGACATTAAGGGATCAAAAATAAAACAGCCAAATATTAATGCCCTTATATAAAACTAAGAGTGAGTCCTCGTTTAAATACTACATACAGTACTAGTTACCAGATCTCAAAAAAGGTATTGCAGAAGTAGATGAAGTGCAGAAGAGAGCAATGAAAATTATTAAAGAGTTGCAGTCCCTTTCCTATAAGGAAAGTGACATGACAGAGACTTGTAAAATTAAGCACAGGAGAAAGAAAAGGAATAGGAAGTACTTTTTTTTCCTTCCTTCACTATACTAGATTTCAGGGGTACCCAATTATGGTGATGGGCAATAGATTCAGGATGAACAAAACAAGCTATAGCACTTCTTCACTCAATGAGTCATTACATCAGCTCATATTCACCTGTTTGTGGCTGAAGATATTTTAAAGACTTCAAGGCTTCCCATATCCTGATTTATTCTGGGGATAGGGATAATTCCTGGAAGTCAAGCCTGTCTTGTCATTTCTATGTCTACAAAGATACCATATTAGTATGGATTAAATGCTGAATTTTTATCCCTAACCTGAATTTAGCATAGAAATTAAAAGAAGAGAGGAATTCCAGAATCTGTTCCCTGTCAATTCACAAGTATGCCCTTCCTCTTGTTTCCCAACTTCCAGTTGCTATTTAATGTAGTCGCCCCTCTCTTTGGCCTGTCAGTACACGTGACATTCAAAGATCCTTTGAAATAACAAGGCCCAAGAAATTTTCAACCACACCCATACATGTTTTGATATTAAGCTACCGTGGCATTCCATTAACCATTCACAACTGGATTTTCCTGTGAGCACAAGACAATTCAGTTGTTAATGACTACCATAATAGCATGATAGCACAAAACCTAACAACATGTGAACGGCATTTCAATTGCTGTCTTTCCTAGGTAGGTGTGTTCCAAGGCAAAATCCAAAATGGAAAAAGATTATTTAAGTCAGTAAGAGAATGAGCAAAGAACAGAGAATAAGCAAATAAATTAAAGAATCAGCAAAGAACAAATTAGGAAATGCCAAATAGAAATGGAAATTTCTAAAGGGTACTTCAGAGATTAAGAGTCATTTTACCATATTCTTTCCCCACACCAGTGTATAAAGGAGGGGAAACAGTTGCTTAGGGGAAGAGAAAATCATTCTAGATTACAACAGTACAACATGATAAAATATAAGGAGAAATGAGAAAGAGAAACTAGGACAAAGGAAGAAATGGAAAGACAATGCATAACTTTCTTTTCATCAGTTGCCATGATTGTATCTGCCAATCTTATTGTCCCTCAAAACAACCACACACTAAGCTCTTTGAGACATACATTTAATTATAATTACTTGCATTTAATTTACTTTTAAGTAAACTTTTTGTGAATAACATCTTTTCTTCTAATCTGCTTCTATCCTTCTACATGAATACTATGTTATGTACTTGATATTACTCAAACAGATTTAACTGTTCTGTATTTTTTGATTCTGTCTAGTGTACAGTTCATGAATATACATTATTCATAGATACTGCATGCAGACTATATTGTAATAAACATTTTGCAGAAAAAAATTATAGAGTAAATCCATAAATTTACCTTCTACACTAGAGCTCTTTGAAACACAAGGAAATGACTGTACTTTTTCAATTCCCTCTCCATTTGCAGAAACAGAAAAAATATCATTTACACTAGGCAGATTAAAACCTGAACATTGTGCGATCTGTGTATTATTTTTCCATAGATCTCCCATTTTCATCCCTTTGTTGTTAGAAATATTACAGTATGCATCTATTCCTCTCTTTGTGTTGGTGTTCTCCTTGCAGTCTGTATTTGCATATGTATAATCAGTTGGTTGAAATAAACTATAACAAATGCAAAAGGATGTTTTCATATTATACACATGCATGCAAAATACACTCTCTTTTAAGACCATTATAATATTGTGTAGTTTCCAACACCTGTTAAAAACAAAATCAGATTTTGTTACCCAGCAAGCTTAATACAGTCTTGCATGGCATCTTTCCAGATGTGTGTCAAGCTATTCAGCCATTATGTTGGCAATCATACAGGAATGTTGGATATTCTGAGACAGTCACAAATTGTATTCAAGAATATAAATTTAATTCCATTCAAGTATTGAAACACTGGAACTTACCTGAAGGTTTCTTTCCTTCAGTGGGGAGAAGTCATAAAGCTGGTTAGGTCATGCCTCCTCTTGCTCCAGGCAGGGTTATATACATTGCTGTAGGAGTCTCCTGAACAGAAGGGAGCTGACCCTCCAGTTATTATATAGCCCAGCATCTTGCCCATTTAATGATTCTTTTAAGAGGAGGATAGGAAGTGGATGGCTTGCCCCACTAAAGAAAAGAAACGTTCAGGTAAGTTTCAATGTTTCATTCTCCTTCAGTGAGGGAAGTCATCTAAGCTGGTTATATAACCAGGTAATCTGAACAGGTGGGAATTCCATAACCATAAATGCTCAAGAAAAAAAAGGCATTTCAGTGGTGCTGCTATAGCACTGAAGAGCTATATTGGTTTAGCGCTATAGTGCTCAACTTAGAAAGTTCAACAAAAACTCACAAGGTGAAATGGGAGGGAATGCTATGGATATTTTAAAAAGCACACCACAGCAATTCAGAAGCACAACAAAGGGGGGAAAAGCAGTTCCCCACAGAGGCAGCTCAACCACACTTTGCTAACCCAAAGCACGTGAACAGGTAAATAAATTATACCAGCAGCCAATTAATAAAACAGGCTTGTCTGAAATGTCAGAAAAATCCATTAGCAACCAGTTACTAAAATGGAATACAAATGCAGTTTGAAAATAGCCTTCCAGTGCTTTAACCACACATTTCTTTTGACCACTACATTAGTCACTTGTGCTCTGACACAAAATTGCATGGCATCATGATATGCATCTGCTGCAATTTCTGCATCTCTTTTAATTTTTAAAAGAAATCTCTTAAATAGATCAATATCCAGATCCTGAAGAAGACTGTTGGCCCAGAACACAATACTCTGGTGCAGTTAGACAATACAGTAGAAGCCCTAATTGCAACATAGAATCATAGAATCATAGAGTTGGAAGGGCCATACAGGCCATCTAGTCCAACCCCCTGCTCGACGCAGGATTAGCCCTAAGCATCCTAAAGCATCCAAGAAAAGTGTGTATCCAACCTTTGCTTGAAGACTTCCAGTGAGGGGGAGCTCACCACCTCCTTAGGCAGCCTATTCCACTGCTGAACTACTCTGACTGTGAAAAACTTTTTCCTGATATCTAGCCTATATCGTTGTACTTGAAGTTTAAACCCATTACTGCGTGTCCTCTCCTCTGCAGCCAACAGAAACAGCATCCTGCCCTCCTCCAAGTGACAACCTTTCAAATACTTAAAGAGGGCTATCATGTCCCCTCTCAACCTCCTTTTCTCCAGGCTGAACATTCCCAAGTCCCTCAACCTATCTTCATAGGGCTTGGTCCCTTGGCCAAATACATAAAAGTATTTATGCAATTTTAAGGGTTTTTATTTACTGAATCTTTCACGGCATTACTCCAACTTTCAAGGGCACTGTTCTAGAATGAGGAGCAACCATTGGGGTATCAATTAGTGGGACCTTAAGGTCTTCCATGGTATCTACCAATTATCTTTTTTCAGGGGGGGGGATTGGGGGGAGGGAGTGTCTAGTTAATTTAAGGTCAATATTGCCTTTTTAGTAAATGCTGCAATTATTCAAGTTGAAAAAACCTAGTTAAGCTGTCCTGTGACTCAGAGTCCTCACCTGAATTCTCTGTCAGAGCTGGCTGCAATGGATCCCTTAGTTGAGGGGGGCTCTCCCATTTCTGAATCTAAGCCTGGGACAACACTGTCCCTAAAATGAAGACTCATCTTTGGATCACTTGCCTCTCCAACTAGGCTGTGAAAGAGGAAGATCTGTTTTCCTCCTCAGAGACCCCTTCATGATGGTTAATTTTGCATCTAAAACCTGAAAATAATTTAGATAAGAGCAAGGCCTTCCAAGTAGAAGAGGATTTTACAGAAAGGGAGGGGGACCTTCTTTTTTGGCATCTACTTTGTCCATATTCTTGGCCACTAGTCATCACTGGATTGCCGTCAACCATATTACCAGTGGGGCAAACATTCCTTGACAATTGGACCTCAGTAGTTCACATAAGTGTTGATAACATCACTTGGTACAAGGGGGACCAATGTGGTGTGCAGGCTGAATTCACCATTTGGGAGAAACAAGGTTTAAAAAGGCAGGGGGAGAAGACATGGATGCCATGTAGAGTTTATCAGGCCTTCAGGCATGCTTTAAATAGTCACCAACAAACTTTGTGGCAGTGGGGAGAGGACCTGTGATTGGCCATCATGGTTTGGCCGAAAACAGCACTTGGCTCAGGCATTCCCTGCTCAAGTGGTGGTGTTACTAGGCAGCCAGGTCTGAGTTATCAATCTTGGAGAGGATCAGGCAGTATGCCAACACGCTGTAGTCAGTGTTTTTGCAGTCAGGAAGACTGATGTTGTCAGCTAGGAGTCTCATAGTGTCAAGCAGTCCATGATCCGAGGCAGGCAGATACAGACAGAATCATGTATCATTCAAAGCCAGAGCAGGCAGGAGTCCAACAAGGTCAGGGAACAGTCCATACTTTGTTGGCAGGCAGAAGTCAGGCAAAACCAGTTATCAGCAGGCAGGTGTCAGGCTTGGAAACTGACTTCACTCCTGGTGCACAGGTGTGGATGTGATAGCAGTCTCATTTTGTACCCAGTCATTTTGTACCCTGATTGAGATTGTGCCTGGGCTTCAAATAGGACTGTCTGAGGAACAGACACAAATCCTGCCATGGCTTATGCAAGGAGTTCTTGTCCCTCAGTCCCCATCCTGTGGGAACTCAGCTTACAGTTCCTTGCCATAACAAATGGCTAGTTGGGTACTTTCTTTTGAGACTTAAGTCATGCCCCTGTCTCTTCCTCCCCTGCTCAAGAGACTCATTACTCTCCTGTGTCTCTGTTCTTTCCCCAACCTCTTGGCCTGTGCCCAGCTGTTCTTCATCAAGCAGCTGATCTGCCTCCCCTGGCTTTTCTTTATTGCCTTCTGTCTCATTTCCAGACCCCACGGGCTTGACTCATGACCAGCCCAGCTGTATAGCCACCAGTCTTGGGATATGATGCACAATCTTCCTATTTCCACTAATCAAATGGGAGGGGGAAACTCACATCCAGACTTGCCCAAGCCATGCTCTGTGGATCCAAAAGCTTCCTTTTTTAAAAATTATATTTTATTGAAAAGATAAAGTAAAACATAAAAGTTCAGGGGGGGGAGAAAAAATGTTTTTTTCCCATTACAAAGACACATACAGCTACCAATTAATCCAAGCTTATAACATTACTTACTTAAACTAAAATTATTACAAATTTATAACAAAGAATCTTTTTTCCTATTCTCTGAAAAGCTGTCCTTTATCATCAACAGTGGTGTACCTAGCTGATTTTGCACCTGAGGCAGCTGAGCAGGTCTTAGTGACATGGGGACAGGGTTTGGTGATGCAGTATGGGGGGGACATGAACCCCATAGCCACCCTGCATCCTGGCCCTGTCCAATCGCCCACTGTCTTCCCCCTGGGTGGTGGCTGCGGGGCCAGCTGCTTCAGGCCAGGAGTCCCCCATCAATCTGTAGTGAAGGCCATGGGGGGTTGAGCTAGTCTGGAAAGGCATCAGGCACTGTGCTGTCATGGAGAGCACAATGCCCCACTTTGGGTTCATGGTCTCCAAATGGACTACCACCCCAGTCCATTGTCCTCCACCCACAGGGGAATGCACAGGGGTACCCAGGGGCACCGGCAGGCCTCTCACAATTGCAGCAGGCCCCTTTCAATGGCAGGCGGGGCACGGGTTGCAGCTTCCATGGATGTCTCCTGCACCTCCCTATCAAGTGGAGCTCAGAGCACATGCCCTGGCTGCCACCCCCTGGATATGCCTTTCATCATCAACTCCAATCTAAGAAGGAGGTTTTTGGCATTGGCAGCATTAAGGTAACAGAGAGACCCAAAGCTTTTGGTCTTCCCGTTTTTGCAGTGGGGGCAGCCATGATTTTTGATCCCTTACTTGCCATCTCTAGTCCCAAAGCTTCAGACAGGAGAAGCTTTTCTCTAATTTTTTTTTTTATCATACTGGGAACATTGTCTTTCTCTATTGAAAGGAGTTCCAAAAGGGTAAGCTTTCCTTCCCCAAATACTGGAACTAGACTCCTGCTGAAACTGCCAGGCTATTGAAACTAGAGGGTCAGCCTGACCCAGGAGACTCATATAAGAATTTGAATAATCCTGCCTAGAGCAGGAGGAGGTATGACCTAACCAGCTTGAATGACTTTTCCGCTGAAGGAGAATGGAAATGTTGTGATTGACATTTACATGTGAGACAGCAAAACTATAAAAAATAAAAATGAAGATGAAGATGCCACTGACTACCTTTTTACAGGATTTTAACAGTGAATACAGAAGTTCGCTATTGCTTTACTAAAGTAATAAACTAAATCCTGTGTTTAAATCCTTGTAAAAAGGGTAGTGCCTAGAGCAAATCTAATTTCTATACTAAAACATCACAAAAAGGAAATATTCTGTTGTTTCTTACATTCAAAAGAATAGTAATGAAAATGCCTGCCCTACTAAGCACTTTCATTTTAAAGATCAAATTCAGTTTTTGACAAATGTATCTAAAACAAAATGCGTTCAGTATTTGATGAATTATTATACTTGGCTACAAAAAAGCTCGTACCTTTTCCTGAATGTTGAGCAGGTACTTTCATCATCATATTCATCTAGAAAAATTAATTATTTCTTGAAACACATTAACTCTTTATTCATACTGATCAAGGTTAAAATGAAAAAATATTAAATCAATTATATTCTTTGCGCTGGAAGTAGTTCTAATTTATCTCTCCTAAAGTTAGCTACTGGTGGTTTTTGCTCATTATAATTTATAACAAAATGCACATATTGACACATTTTATGATTTGATCCCCCAATATTACTTATGGTTTATAATTATTCAGACATATGCCACCAAAAGAAAAACATGCAGAATATCAATTGTCTGTTAAATCAATAAAATGAGCAATATTATTTCAAAGAAAAATTATTTTATAGTGCCTTCCCATTGTTCAGTGATAACTACAATGTGTGTCTTATTTGTAATGTTTTTCATTTCATGGGACAAGACTCATATTTAAAATGTATTTAAATTGTACTTTCCACAGAACCTATATGAATTTCATAAGGGGATGAAGTATGTGGCAATTTATTGCACAATGAAAATCCCAGTAACAAAAACAACTATTCCCTGTCATTCTCCCAAGCCCATAAAAGCCCTCTTGGATCAGACCAGTGGTCCATCTTGTCCAGCAACCTGTCTCTCAGTGGCCAGTTACTTTGAAGGCCCCAAAACAGCCACAGAGCCCAAGAGCAGCTTGTGATGCTGCTTCCTGGCACTGACACTCAGGCCCATTCTGCATGGTAATGGCTGCACCAGGCCACCGCCACGCACTCGGGTGCCGAAATGTGTCCTCCCAGGAAAAAAAGCAGCAACGGAAAAGTTCTGCCACGTGGAGGGGGTGCCAGCAGGATTTTATTATTTTTAAGGAGAGTGGGATTGTATTCCACACACTCCTACCTTCTGGCAAAATAATGTCGTGGTCCACCCCGTGGTGTGGCAAAGCACCGCAAAGCTGACCAGGGCATTCTTTGCCCCTTTTGGGACACCATAGGGCGGGGAGGAACCAGGACTCGAAGGCCAGGCTCTTCCCTGTCCACATGGGCCTGCTGCGGGAAAAGCCCTGATGGCCCCCACAGCAGCTAAGGGAACACAGATTCTCCCACATTCCCATAGCCCAGAGTAACTGAGGACCTGATCTGCAGCAGGGAGGGGCCTGTCCAGTGGCTGCGTCATGTAAAGTGGAAATTTGCCCCGCTTCCATATGACCTCCCCCTTGGCCTTTTCAACCTGTACGGAATCAGTTTCAGAGGTTTATTGCCTCTGAATGTGGCAGCTCTCTTAGCTAGTAGGTCTGCAAGTTTGTTCCTGTAGGTCAATGGATCCCCAAAATGAGAAGGCAGCAAAGTAGTCACCTGCAACTAAAAGTAAGAATGGGCAAAAACCTTCCATTTTCCATAACCAATAATGGTGTTCTGCCAAAAAAAAGAAACACACACACATACACACACACACACACAAACAAACCCCCTGCTGTTGTGACAAGAGAACGGCACTTTCAGACCTGGGCCTTTCTCTCAGGGTTCAAGATGATTCTCAATGGCTGGGCAACTAAAATGGACTGCTTCATGGGAGAGATGGCTCAGATATTATTCATTCTGGGGCAGTACACAAAGGCTGAGATAGCTGAAGTAGGCAATTACATATTAATTCTTAAGGTCTCTATTAGTTCTTAAGATCTAAAACTAAGTACAAAACATTTTACCTTGTTGGTTATTTTTTTCAAATTCAATTTGTAGATTTTGAGCTGGTGGAATTTCCAAACCAGATGGAACAGGTGCAAAATACCAGTTTGTTGGCGTTTCATTTTCTAGATATCTGTTTCCAACGTATTAACACGAAACAAAAAAAAAATAGGTGTTTCCTACCAAGTTAATGATAAACTACAAGATAACATATTGACTGTTGCATCACCTCTAAATTATCCCTTTCAAAATTATGCTTGATGTGTCAAATGTAAATGTAAAGCTTCTGTCAACCTACTTTAAAGAAATGTGAATTTGATATGCAGTGGAGTACAATTGTATGACTACGAGAGCAATTCTAAAGAGGTCTACTCAGAAGTACTCTGATATTTTGTGATATTTTGTGATATATATTGTATATTGGTTTCAATTCCAAAGGCAGGGCAATAAAATATCTGAATGTATAACATCTTAATGTTTCCCAAAATGTTAAATAACTTAAAAACTAGGATTGGAATATAAGAGTCTGCAATTATTTTCTGTGGAATATGAAAATAGAAATACGGAGTATCAATTTTTCTAATGATTGATGCATTCTCGATTACAAGATGCTCATTACAATAGCTCATTAAAGTAAAAATATTTTACTGAAATATTATGACAGAGCTAAGCAAGGAAAAAAGCACTAACTTACTCATGTTTTTCATCTGGTCCTTTAAAAAACAAACTATCCAACGAAAAGGTTGTGTCCATCATTGTTTGAAAAAATAAGATTTCGGTTGTCAATAAACTGTAAAAATAATGGGAATTAATTTTAATAATCGTGATCTGCTTGTAAGTAAATATAAACCTTTAAAAGTTACAGTTTACAATAAATATTGTGAAGATCTCATTATATGATTAGTTTCCTTTCAACCTTCATACATAGAAGGAAGTCATCTATGTCTAATGCAAGATGCCTCTCTATTTGTTCTCCTAAATCTGAACCAAGCAACAAGCAATCTAGGCATTTAAAACCGCACATATAGAATTAAATGACTATGGATTCCATTTATAGATTTGCACCAATTCACTTAATATTTGGCTGTAGCTACTCCCACCCCCACCCTCTAAATTTTCACCTCAGAAAAGTCAAATCACATTTCTTCTCAGATAATCATGTTGACTTCCACTGCCTGCTTGAAATGGTGAAATCATTTGGTGACAAGCTGGAAAGGCTTTTACCTCAGTCAAGCACTTTGAACCGTATTAAAAAAACAACAACAACAACAACCGATTTCACCTTTTTTCTCTTTTGACCAAGCAGGGACTGTCATATACAGAAGGTCAGACAGCTTTAATAAGAAGCCTTTTAAAAGTATCAAAAATATTAGGGAACAAAGGGCACAGGGGTGAGGGATTCTGGGAACTGTAGTTCCTTAAGAAAGACTGTTCTTTCAAAAGCCTTGCAAGGCCTCATTCATTTTATTTATTTATATTCATTAATATTCTGTCTTTCTCCCAGAGGAAACCCAAAGTAGTTTACATCATTTTCCTCTCCATTTTTTCCTCACAATGTTGTGAGGCAAGTTAGGCTGAGAGTGATGGACCAGAAACACATTTAGAATTTAGTTTCACATTATGTGGCAATAACTTAACAAATATAACTGAATCCTTAGCTATTCAAGGACTGATAAGACAAGCCAAAAGACACAGGAGGGGAATATATTACTTGGAGCAATTGTGAACAAAGCCCTTTTGTGGAACAGTTAATGATGATTTATCTTCCAGAAAAGTCCATTTATCTGAAATACAGGAATTAAAGGAGTAATCCCAACTCCATGTAATATGGAATTCCTTCACCAATAGCAGAGGAACATTGTGATCAATTAAATGAAGTGTGGATTGTCTTTTAAATATTAATTCTAAAATATACACAGGGCTACTGTTACAGGTTCTTTGTGGAGGGCTCCTCCCCTAAATGTTCCACTTTCATGATGGTGTGGTATATTACTCTATCAGAAGAACCTCAGGCAACATACATGTGCATTAGTAAAACACATGGTTGAATTGGCTGGAAAAAAAAATTACCACTTAAGCTGGGGCAATTGACCCAACTTCCTGATGCCGCCACCTTGAGGGCAACTACCAAAGAAAACAACTGAATAACTAGAAATGTATTAAATGTTCCAGTTAATGCCTTGTCAGCAGTCATGAAATTCTAACTGTCAGAAACTATACACAACCAAACACTAACACATGATCATAGTATGTTTGCCTCATGTATACAAGTATTATGGACAATATCCTGTGAAAGCACTTTTAGCTCTAGTAATTGCATTGGCATAAAATTAGACAATTCCCTGTGAAATCAATGAGAAATAAAAGGACTTTACTTTAACTGGATTGTACCCAGTGTACTTTTGGAATCTGCTTTCCCTTTTCTTAACATTAAACACTGTGCTCTCCAATTCTTTTGGCCTCAGGCAAATTTCCATCTTAGTTTGCAACATCTGCTTTTAGCTGACCAGACTTTAAAGATTAAAGCAACCATACAAACTGTTCATTTTTCAGAGCTTTTTTTTCTTAGAGACTCTTCCCAAGATGGCATCTCCCTCAACTTACAAACACACAAATCACATAAAATATATAGCAAAGCAGCCTCTCAACAGCTCTGAGACAGTTTAATTTTTGATTTCCCCCAAGCCTAACATCTGATCAGCCATATGTTTGGAGTCTTTTCAGCTCACAGAGATCACATAACAAGCCACAAACCTACATGTTTTGGAGCAATGTGACTAGAAAAATCACGAACACCAGAAAGTCATGGGTCAATGATCCATGCAACAATAGAATAAGACATATCCCAACTATGTACAAATCTGTTAAAAGCCTGAGAAGTTCTTTGGAAGTTTCCCATTGAATAAAAAACAAACAAACAACACAGGAGTTTAAGCTAGCAATCCTAAGGAGTCCCAGTCAGGTCTATGGAGAGGAACTTACTTCCAGGAAGTATTTTTAGAATTGCGCTGCAAAACATCAAGACTGAATCATCACAAAATATTTAGCGGGAAACAGGGCTTTAAGAAAAATGTCACTGGCTTTTTACACTGATGTGTACTGGAGTGACGTCTTTATTCTTTTCAACAAGAAATTATAAACGTTATTTTATTTTCTGTGGCAGATGATGGCATCCTAAAACTACTTTCCTCGGTGTAAACCACATTGAATAGACCTGAGAGCAGGATTCCGGGCAGATCTGTTTAGGATTGCGCTGAGATTAAAGCCTTCAGAGTGAGTACTATTACTAGCTGGTCTACTTTTTATTATGCCCAACAAAGTCTTAATGCTCAGGTCCTTTGTTTAATTGGCCAGCTCCTTAACATTAGCTTTAACATTAACAGTAACCCCAGTCAACATTTTTATTGTGAAATTGTTTATAGTTTTTCAGACCATGTACACAAATGAAAGATTAAGTCAGTACCCAGTCTTTTTTACAGCTATGTCCTGCAAACACTTATATACCTGAATAAGCTTACTCATGCAAGTAGTTCCATTGAAATCAGTCGTGTGCATAAGTGTTTGCCAAATTGGGCCCTAAGAGAACTAAACACAGCTCCCTCTGGACCCCACCAATACTGTTTGTATGTCAGCCAGAGGGAATCCCCCAAGAGTGTTGCAAACCTCTCCTCTCCTGAGAATGAACACAGATTTTATGCATCACTGCACTTACTCACGCCTGCTCAAGAAATTCACATGCTGAAGCTTGTATTCCAAATGGCAGAATAGTTTTCAATCTTATTTTCCATTTTAGATTATTTTTTCTTGCAGCTTTTCATTTTCTGTCCGAATCAACTTCTGTAAAAGCAACATGAGCCTTTTAAAGTGCAAACTTGTTCCCTCCCCCTCAAAAATATAACACACTAGAGGTGCAATTCTATGCACACCTATCTGCGAGTAAGCCACTTCTGAACGTACTGGGATTCATTACAGAACAGTCATGACTCCGATTGCACTATAAGGAATGGTAATATAATAGTAATAAATCCACAAATAGAAAGTTCAGTTTTCACTGTTACAACGTTTAGCATAGTTTCTCATATCTACATGCTACAATACATACCACTAAGCACAGAAATGACAATATTTCTGTACCTGTGCACATTGGTTCAGTTTGGACCTCAAACCATGGTTTATGTTTGAAAATACAGGATAAACAATGGCTTGGAGCTACTTATCTGTTTTCATTTTCCTCCCTGTTCCAAGTCCCTTAGTCTTCAAAATCAGAGCAACAAAAATAAGGTTTGTTGCATTTTAATGAAACAAAAAAAGAAAAAACTGCCAGGTGATAAGTAATAGATAGAATTCATTTGTTGTATATAGTTCCAGCACCAGGTGAATGTTCTGATTCTCCCTGACAAACCCTACATGTAGGGACTTCTTAAAATAAACCTATTACTTATAACTTGGCATTTTTTCCTTTTTGTTTCGTAACATATTACTGAGTACAACCTACTTTTTTTTCTTTATCCTTGTTGCATTGTAAACCATAATAAGAAAAAAGCATAGTTTATTAGCCCATTTCAAGCCACAGTTTCTTATTCTAGTTTGGTGACTTCCCAGAATATATGACTCATCAATTCAAAGATCATAGTCAAACTTACTTAACCCAGTTATGGTATGTCTAGGGTTACCATTTTTCAGGTGGGGCCCAGAGATCTGGAATTACAAACAATCTCCAGACTATAGTATCAGTTCCCCTGGAAAGAACTGCACTTTGGAAGGCGGATTCAGATACCTACTGAGCACCCTTCATGCCACAGCTCTGCCTACCCCGCCCCACAATCTCTACGGTAAAGGTAAAGGTATTCCCTGTGCAAGCACCAGGTCATGTGTGACCCTTGGGGTGATGCCCTCTAGCGTTTTCATGGCAGACTCAATACGGGGTGGTTTGCCAGTGCCTTCCCCAGTCATTACCGTTTACCCCCCAGCAAGCTGGGTACTCTTTTTACCGACCTCAGAAGGATGTAAGGCTGAGTCAACCTTGAGCCGGCTGCTGGGATTGAACTCCCAGCCTCATGGACAGAGCTTCAGACTGCATGTCTGCTGCCTTACCGCTCTGCACCACAAGAGGCTCCACAATCTCTAGAATTTCCCAAACCAGAGCTAACAACCCTAAATCAGAATGGAGCGGAAGGTTGCCAGTCTCGTTAGGGCCTGGAATTACAACTAATCTCTGACTCAATCCTATAAAAGCCCCTCAGAATTTGCAAACTCATACCTGGAAAAGCACCCTTCAAGTGCCCACAGATATTCTTTGATTTGCACCATCTTGTGCTAATCATGGAAAACACATTTTGGGACAAAACTGTGTTGTGGCTTAGTTCAAACTAAACACTACATTTTGGCTGCCACTACACCTGTTTATTTATTTTGTTCTCAATATATATATAAAGAACTGATTACTCAAGACTTCTGACAGTGTGGCGTAGTGCAGGGATTCCCAACCAGGGATCCAGGGATCCCCAGGGGTCCATAGCTTGCTGCCTTAATGGACTCAGCCAAAAGTTATGGAAGCAGCTACATCCATTGCTCCCTCCAAGCATAAGTGAGTTCTTTCATGGTTTCTGCACCTGGGAGAGGGCAGAGCCTACATGACTACTGCTGACTTAAACCACGTTATATCTCTTCTCCTCTCAGTCTTCCTGGGTGGTGATGTCACTTCCGGTGACATGTCAGTTCCAAGGGTGTCACAACTTCTTCACTTCAGATTCTGAGAGCTACCTGAAGCCATTAAACGTATCGCCCCCAGATGGCCAAGGGGCTTCCAGTTCCCTTTCTTTATCAACCATGGCGGGAAGGTCACGGCAGAGTGAATTAACATTATCCACAAAAAAACTTGCTAATGCCTCACAGCCTAACTCCAATTGCCTAGAATTTTGACACCCTTTCTCGAGGACAGTGAGTAACCTAACTACCTTGAAAAATTATGCCAGGCGAGAGCTCGCAGACTCAACAGAGTCTGGCCACATTTGGCCAACTTCACTGCCTTCTCATACGCTTTCATAAGTGTGAGATAAGATGATCTTGCCACATAGTCACTCTAACTTTCTCATTTCCCTCTTCTTCTCCTGCAGCTCTGCTGTATACCAAGGAGTCATTTTGAGGCAAGGGCAGAGAGGGCATCTAGGAGGCATCTCATCACTGGTGGCAGCCATACAGGACTGCCAGTCCTCCACTGGCACTGCCAACGAATCACTGGAAGGCATTGGGTCCCGCAGAGCATTCAGGAATCCAATTGGATCCATCAGTCTCCACAGGCAGGTTAAAATATGCACATTGCCCAAGCAGGGAGTGAGTGGTACCCTAAGCTAGAGTTTCAGGGCACAGTGGTCTGACCATGGGATGGCACCTGCTGCCATCAGATCCACCTCTACCCTAGTACCAAAGATCAAGCTGAGGGTGTGGCCAGTCTGATGAATGGGGTTGGAAACAAACTGGGAGAACTCTAGTGTCACCAGACCCAGAGAATGGCAGATCTGCATGGATGTTGAAGTCACCCAAAACTATAAGTCTTGGGTGCTGCAATGCCCAGGCTGTCACCACCTCCAGGAGGCTTGACAGGACAGGTGGTAAAGTGCTGGGCAGTCAGAAAACCAACCAGATGGCCTAGTTCTCCACACAGCCCACTCAATGCCAACACACTCTCCTCACAAGATCGATGGTGCTGGGAGATCCCTGAAGGAGAAAGCCTCCTGGATAAGGATCGCCACTCCTTCCCTGGGGCTGAGACTGGTGAAGGACCAAAAACCTGGGCAGTGTCAGATCTTTCAGGGTGACTGTCTCACTCTCATGCATCCAGGCATCAGTCACGCATGCTAGGTCTACCTCCTGCCCCACAGAGTAGAGGATTTATTAATTATCCTGGCATTGCACAAGATCAGTGTTGGCCCCACCGTAGCCTTCACCCTCACATTTCTAGGGATTGGACGGAGGTTAGAAGGGCAGCAAGTATATCCATATCCCTCACCGTAGAATCCCCATGGATGAGGGCCTGCATATCTCCCTGCTCTTCTCTTGTCAAACCTCCTCCTACCACAATATTTCCCTTGGCCAAGTTTACCACCCTGGTCACTGTTTGTGAAAACTAGATCTACATGACAGATTTGTCTGAACAAACCAATTGGAATATCACCATATATGCACATTCTAAGTCAACAGTTTATTCAAAAGAAAGAAAGTTACTTATAAACTTAACCCTCAGTGAGATTACTATACATTAAAATACAAAAATAGTGACTGAGTGATATCTCACCATTAGGGACAAATGTGCATTCAAATTCCTGCAATGTAGCCTTAAAGCAGAACTACTGTAGTAATGGCAAAGAACTAAAGGAAACTGTGATGCAAAGGGAAGGGGAAACTCTGTCACTGAAAGCCTGATAAAATCAGAAGAGGTTATGAACAATGGAAGAATGAGAAATGTCGACCCACTACCATAAGGAAACAGAGCTGGAAATGAAATACCTTTATAACAAGTTGACTGCTGACAATGCTACAGAAAGTAGGTGACAGCATTTCAAAGTGAAGACATTCTACATACTTGTTGATGTGTTTACAATGCAGATGAAAGCATAGTCTTGAGATTTCACAGAGAAGTATCAGCTGCTGCCTTTGACGCTGATAAAGTTATTAAAATATTTTTTGGATAAAGCCATCAAGGTAAATTTTACAATATACATAATCTAGCGCAGTGGTTCATATTTTTATCTTTCTATTCCATTTCTTATGACATTCTTGAATTCATTTTCTCACAAAAATATCTTAAATATCCACTGGAATTTTAATACAGCATTCTTCTAATATATCAAAGCCAGACATAATCTTCAACATGAGAATTCAAAACTGAACTGCAGATGAATCCTAAACTGAATATGTGAAAGTAATTTCTGAAGATTTCCTTTAAAAAAAAAAAAACTCGATGGCCCCACCTATTCCCAAAAGAACAGCTAATGACTAATATCTTGATGTAGTAAAATTTTATTTCTTCCTTTGGTCTATCCTTTCACAGAGCAACTCCCCCTTTTTGTCCCCTCTTTTGAGGGATACTCTAATCTTTTTGTAGGAAATTGAAACAGTACTAAAATAATTCTACTCCTTTCCATTTTCTTGACCCAGACAAATAAGCTGTTCTTCAGCTAGTGTGGTTTGAGTTCATCATCACCAAGGAATACCACCAGGCTAAGGCATTTGGAAGGTAAGCAAGTCTGATGTCAATAGTCATCATCATCATTCCTCTGCCAATACCTTTCATGGGACCCACCAAGTATTTTTAGAAAGTGGGTAGGGATAGGTGGGGATTTTTACCCAGGAAGACTTCTCAATGGCTATTCAAGTTTGGATTGGCTGTGCAGATTGTTTAATTGTTGCTTTGCCCGCATCTGCCACCACAGAACAAGGATCTTTACTGTGTGACTGCAGGTAAACGGTGGCAGCCATTTTGTGGTGGCTCTGACTCCTGCAGCCATTATTTGGCTGTGCCCACCGTGCTGTGTCAGAATTCCAAAGGGGCCTGCTAGAAGAGTGAGCAGCAGGCCTACAACTTACCACAAGAATCCCTGAAATTGCCTCATCCTCACTGCCACCATGAGTGGGCAAACCAAAATGAACTCTCAAGCTGGGGGGGGGGGGATAGTATGGATGCATCCTTATATCTCCTCTTTTTCCTCCTTGCAGAAAGCACTGAAGGGCTATATATACTATCAGAAAGGAAAGCTTGCATGGCCCTTAGCCATCAAAATGTCAAGTACTTTTTAAAAAATCACAGAGGGGGTGATTTATTAATTACAATGATAATCCATTTGGCTTATTTACTTTCACTGTACTTCATGTATGCCCTTGTGATCTCAAAAATATCTTCATAACCTATGTTAGTAATACTTCTTTGTGAATAATCATTCTGCCTCCCCCTCTTTGTCTCCTGTCATCTTTTGCCTCCAATTGTTTTTCTATTATTCTCCAAATTCCTGTTGTCTAAATTCCACTCTCTGTTCTTTTATCTGAAGGGTAACCTTCAGCCTATATTCTAAGTAGGTGCTGGGGCTTCTGTAGTGGAAGGATTTAAGACAGCCATATCTCCTTGGGCAACAGAAGTAGAGACAGCAGGAGAATCAAGGAAAATACACTGTTAGAATAATTCCCTTCAGAGAAATCATGATGCCAAACCATTCCTTCTAGCTATTGCTCTCATAACACATAATATTTATTCATTGGTATATGAGGTTCAGCAGACAGTCCACATTAGAATTTGAATTTCTAACTCTGACTGAGTCTTCCAAGTTCTCCAGGAAGGGGGAGAGCATGAAGTCAATAACATAAGTATGAAGAGTTTAATCCAAGAGTTCACGATCTTTCAAAAGCACTTATTTCATTGGCTTTCTATGCATTTCCTCCCAAGCATTTTGACAAACTGTTTGGGTATATATGCGTACAGCGGATACAGTTTTATATCAGCTGTACGCTTATGAACATTGACTCTGCTCCATCTGCACTGCACCATGAATCACCACATGCATACCAGTGTTGGGTAATGGAATCTACACAACAGCCTTGTTCTGTAGCTTGTAAGTGCTGCTTAAAATATATCACAATGATATAATGATGTTTACATTATGTCAATTAGTTTAACAATTACTTTGAAATGTATTTTTATTTTGATATTTAACCTTTCTATCTCAAGAGCCCTAGACAGGTAAAGATACTTATGAATAGACAGGAGTGATACTAATGCATTCATCTACATTTTAATAGCCTCTAGATTGAATTACTGCAACACATTTTGTGTGGGCATGGCCTTGAAGAATGTCCACAAGTCAGTGCAGAATACCATGATGGGTAGCCAGAATCAGTTAAATCCCTTACAACTGAAGCAGCACTGGCTTCTTATTCATTTACCAGCAAGATGCCGAGAATACAGTAGTTTGTTTGTTTGTTTACTTACGTTATAGCCTGCCTTTCTTGCTGAGTCTCAAAGTGGATTACAACATATAAAAAGAATACAGACAACATAAGACACCAAATAAACAATGCAACAGGACTAGGGCTACAAAATCAGAAAACAATACAAATATAAAAGTATAAAATGTGACTATTATAAATAATGCAGAGGCTAGACTAGATAACCAAAGAACAAGATAATACAAACAATGGACTGTGAAACAGTCAATAGATTGAAATCCTATTCCATTTATGAAAGTGTTCTCTTGAACTATTCCATTATACCACAGCCCTATTTCCTTTATACAAATGTTGTCCTGAACATTTCTATTTTACACTGCAGAGAAGCCTTTTTCAACTTTTTGACTAAGGAAGAACCCCTGAATAATTTTTCAGATTTCGAGGAGCCCTGGAAGTGATGTTGTCTGGCCATGCCTCCCTGCCACACACCCTGGAAATGACATGACACCAGAAGTGACATCACCATCTGCATTAACAAGCAAGCTTGAGGAAAACTGGGGGCGGGGGGGAGGCAGGAGGCAGTTTAAGGCACTGTGGTCCAGGGCAGGGCAGGGCAGGGCAGGGCAGGTAACTCTAGCCAGAAAATATGCCCTAATATGATTCCACACATTTATTTACATATTTTCACATGTGAAATAATGTTTAAAATATTTATACATCACATAGCCTTTCTGAACCATGTATCTAACTCTTAGAATCATAGAATAGTAGAATTGGAAGGTACCTCCAGGGTCTTCTAGTCCAACACCCTGCACAATACAGGAACTAACAACTACTTACCCACCCCCAGTGACCCCAATTTCATGCCCCCAAATCCACCAAAAATCTACAGAATCCCAGCCTGGCTGGAGTAAATTCACCTACGATCCCACACTGGTGATCAGCAATTCCCTGGGTATGCAAAGAAGGGCCACAAGAGACAAACACTGGCACATCCCTTCCTGCTCACCCACTCACAATCTGCCTAAATTCATAAAATCAGCATTTCTGTCAGATTACTATCTAGTCTCTGCTTAAAAACTTCCAAAGAAGGAGAAACTGATCCCTCAAAGGGAATTATGAGGAATTATGAATATTGAAAGAGGCTGGGTAGCACAAGATCTTTCTACCTGTTTACCAGGTCCTTTTCCAGGGAGAAATCCTTCTTAAATAATAATGACATTTTATCTTATATTCAATGAGATTTATTTGGGGGAAATATTTGGGGGACTCAATACTCTCACACGAGCAAAAACATACAGGTTCCTAAGAAATAAAAAGGAAAGATTGAGGAATTCAGAACATTTACCTCTTCAGAATCAGAATGAGGGGGTGTCCATAAGCAGTAGCAGCAGCCTGTTCTGAATGCTTTGCTTCCCATAAGGTAGAGCCCAATATGATAATAAAAATGATGGGTTTCTGGTCTAATTTTTAGCCAATTTTGTATATAGAGGACATGGGACAGGGCAGAAAGCCTTGATATAATGGATGACTGGATGAGGTACTGTCCAAAGGGCCTACAGTGCGTTAATGGGTGAACTGGCTCTGACAATGAAATTATGATGGGCTTGGTGGGGAAACTTCCTGAACTGGAATGTCTCAGGTGGTCTTAAGGCAGTGGGCAGATCTGTATACTGGCTAGAAGGAATTGCCAGAGGAGGTCTCAATAGTACCTTGATGCACCAGCTACTGTGAGACAGGAAAAGTTTCCAGAAATATTATTACATCATGAAAGAACATAAAGGTAAAAAATAGTGCATGGCTGTCTTGGGTGGGGAGGACAGGAGATAGCCTTTGTCTTTCATTGTGCAAATTAGTTGCATAACTCTGAGGACAGGAATTTTCTTGCTGGAAATCTGGCTCCATACATAGAGCCTGTTTTTGGCAAATTATTTTGGATAGACAATCTTGCCTTGGCCGTACTTTGCTTATAGTGCAACAGAAATAAGATGGAGGTGTGCAGCTGCACTATCCCCTTGCACAGTAGAGGGCTATCTGGCCTTGTATCACCTGCTGGTTAACAGCTTTGTACTAGTGACCCTACTTGAATCCACTGGCCCAGCTTAGTCAAGGCCATGGGCTAAGAATCAAGGCCCTTTCAGATCTTGTACTTAGGCTTTTGCCAAAAGGCTCACTTCTGACTACACCCAGGCTTAAATGACTGCAAACAGAAATGAATACAGAAGTTCATTCTCGATGTCTTGCAACTGGCAGAGATGCTCCCCAAAGTTCCCGTCTCTTGCTAGGATAAGATGATTCAGTGCTGTTTATCATTTTAAACTCCCTTTCCCTGAACTTGAAAAAGAAATCTGGAAATGCACAAGGAAAAATTGAACAGAGAGAAATATAAGACAGTTTCTGCTCCAGCAGTAAAGCTTTCATTAGGGAAGATTCAGGAAGCATGCAAGCAAAAAGCATAGTGAGATTCCAGGCCCGGTACCAATTCTAATCTAAATAAAGACTGACTATAAAACTCAAAGTGTTTGTTTGAAGGAAGAAAGCTTGGTTTACTTCCAGCTGAACAGGCTCTCTGGGTGAATATTCCTCAGGAGGGCAGAAAGACAAGATTTCACAAGCAGCAGTTCCTTTGAAATTTCAGTTACAGTCTGCATATTTTATTAAAATGTCATTTTAAGAGATTTTCATGCAATATTATTTATTATGGGGGTAAATATAAGCATATGTTTTCCAGTAAGGAAACAGTATGATTTATGTATATAGATGTTATGTGCTGTATAATTATGGAGGAATATTTGAATATGTGCCCTAGATTTACATTCCTAATTGGATCAAGAAATCCTATCTATATTTTGGAAGATGGGTAAAGGCATAGATCCAAAAGTTTTAATGAAACTGAATGTGTGAACATACCAAATCTTCCCCATAAAAGGCATTCATTGTAATCTTAGCAAAGGGATTAAATACAATATTTCATAATTAAGAAATAGGAATGAACAGGACAGTGATAGTAAATTAGAAAACCATAATTTAACACTGCCTTTTAATACTTCACCAGTGTTCTTAGGAACAGCATACTTTAAGCACATAAAAACTTGCCATTCTTTTTAAAAAATGACCCTTTCAAAACAAGTATCAGTTTAATACTTTAGAAGCCATTTTAGCTCCCGTACTATCAGACTTTAAACCAATTGCTGTGGTATAGAACTTCAAAGTAATAAAAGGAGCATAAGAAAGGACCAGAAGCTTTCTCTGATTTTGCAACCACATAATCATTAGCACCTTTGAAACAGGAGGAAACAAGGTATAATACAGGGATAAGTCAAACTGCAGCCCTCCAGATGTCCATGGACTACAATTCCCATGAGCCCCTGCCAGCGAACAGTAGCTATAAACTGCTTCCTTGGGTGTGTGGAACATCACGAAATTCATCAGATCCAAGCCACTAAAACATGTTCAAAATGGAATTCAATATAGCGGTGGTCCCCAACCACCAGGCCGCAGCCTGGTACCGGGCTGAGAAGGCCCTAGCACCGGGCCGTGGCTCTCTCTCCCCGCCTCCCCCAGTAAGAAACTTCCCAAAAGCGGCCGATTAGCTTGTGGCCCGGCAAGCTTCTTTTTGTGGGAGGGGGGGAGAGGGAAGCAGGGCCATCAACAGGTGTTTCACCATCTGTTTGCTTTCCAATCCCTACCCTTAAATTTAATATATAAAATTCTGTGTGTGTGTGTACATATATATATATACATACACATATATACACATATATATATACACACACACACATATATATATACACATACATATATATACACATACATATGCCTATACCTATACCTATATATATCTACACACACACAAAAAAAGCTTATTTATCACAAAGCCACCCAGCTGTGGCTTTCAGGCATCTGGCGAATGGTTCTGCAGGGGGGAAGGGAGTCCTGGCGGCTGTCTATGAAGAGATAGAGCTGGGTGTCATCTGTGTACTGATGACAGCCCAGCCCAAACCTCTGCTCCAGCTGAGCCAGAGAGCACATAAAGATGTTAGAGTGTAAGGGAGAGCACCACCCCATGGGCTACTTGGGAGGGGGGACTCTCCAGCTTTGGATCCCATGGAGATGCACAGATGCCAGGTTCCAGGTGGGAAACAAAGAGAAATGCCGTCTAGCAGTAATTGCTAATAACAATAAACATCAAATAATTCATAAACTTTTCACAGTTTCTTCTTCCAATTAAAATATCTAATTGATAGCAAAATTTGCTTGAAGAACTGAAAACCTTTCAGTCTGTACATTGTTCAGCTCAGTTTAATATCAAAGTAAATCACAAGCAGTTGTATGTTACAATCAAACATGAAAACACTGGCTGGCAAAGAACTTACAGAGGGTTTCTCAATTACTGCTTCTATGTCAGCTTTTCTCAGAATTTTACCACTGATGAACCCCTGAAATATTCTTCAGCCTTTGACAAATTCCAGAAGTGGGATCTCCAGATCCCAGCTAGAGGCTGGCATCCCTGCCACTGTTCAGAGATGCCAGCTTCCAACTGGGCCCTGGAGAACCCCCAGAATGAAAGCTCCTCTCCACACTGCAGAGATTAGTTTCCATGGAGAAAAGGGCTGCTTGGAACGGGGAGGGGGCTGTGTAGCACTCCCCCCCCCACACACACACATACACAGAGAGGACAAAAGCATTCCTTCCTTCTCAAACAGCAAACCTTATTAACCACACAATCACTTCTTCATATAGGAAATACCTGAGTATCTCCCTTCTTGGACTGCTGAGAAGCAATTGACCATAAGGCCCAAATTTAAAGGAAAAGAATCACATAACTGTCCATGAGAAAGTCAAAAGACTTATACCATCCTCCTGCAGCAGCTTCTTCTGCCTGTGCTCTAATTATATCTCTTTAAGCCAATGGCAATTTGTACAGCTGGATGTCATAGTCAAGAGCAACAACTTCTAATGTGGAAAGCTGGATTTGATTTCCTGATCCTACACCAGTGGTCCCCAACCTTTTTATCACCGGGGACCACTCAACGCTTGACAATTTTACTGAGGCCCGGTGGGGGGATTGCCGTCGGCAATCAAGTGAGCGCTCCTAAGCGCTGGGACTCCGGGGGAGCAGGGAAGCCGAGGTGGCACTTCTGCTCGGGGTAGCGGGGTGGCTGGGGCGGGGGAGGGAGGCACAGCCGTCGGCATGCCAGCGAGCGCAGGCTTGGAGCTCTGAGCCTGCACATGTGCGCCTGCCGGATTATTGATGAAGTAAAGGGCTGGGGGGGAGGTGTCCTTCGCGGCCCACCTCCAATTAGTCAACGGACCACATGTGGTCTGCGGCCCACAGGTTGGGGATCACTATCCTACACAATGGGTGACCTTGGGCTATTCACAGTCCTGTTAGAAACTGTTCTTACAGAGCTCTCTCAGCCTCACCTACCTCACAGGGTGCCTGTTGTGGGGAGAGGAAGGGGAGGCTATATAAGCTACTCTGAGACACCTTTGGGTAATGAAAAGCAGTGTATAAAAAAAAGAGTTCTTGTATGCCACTTTACCCGAAGGAGTCTCAAAGTGGCTTACATTCACCTTCCCTTTCCTCTTCTTCTACTGGGAAGGTGATACAGGGAAACAGTGAGTATTTTCTGCACATCAGTATGAATAGGTTGGTGAATCCACTTTTTGGGATTCACCAACTCACACTTTAAAATGGCAGATATAGCAAGCAGTTTGCTGGCCAGACGCGGGAGGTTGGCGACGTCATGTGGAGTGGCCGGAATATAGCATCTTTACCAGGTAAGCATGATGCTAAATTTATGGCGTGCGGAAAAGCCCAGTGTCTCCCCCCCTACACATGTCCCCATGGCCTCATAGTGCTTCTTTGCCCCATCTACATGCCATTGGTCTCAATAACAACTTTGTTGTTATAGTCTTGGAAATAATGCAGCAAGATCAAGATGACATACATATGGAAGATCATTTACACACTGGAGGTTTCATGCTGGGCTGCAGGCTGGAGTTTTAGTCGTGGCAGGTTGCCCCACCTCTTCCTGCACTCACACGAAGGAGCATGTGGCCTGGTGCACCTCATCCTCCCAATATTTGTGCTCCTGCATGGGAGCTGGGGCAGGGAAGTTCCCCATGTGTTAACAGTCGAAAAGGAAACCCACATCAACATTATTTTTCATGCTGCAAGTGCCTGTGACGGCTACCCCCAAAACATTCCTCCCATCTCAGATTGCTTACCCATGAGTAACACATTCCCAGGGTAGAGAGTTTTCCAGGCTGCCCTGCGTCCCAGAGGGTTGGCAGTGGGCTGCTCCTGGGGCTTCCACGCCACTCCATCCAGAAGGCGCACAGAGCCTGCGCCAGGAGGCAACTCGATCCCTGCACCCATGCATGCCAAGTTGAAAGGCCAGGGGAACTTACTGGCAGCAGAGCATGCTCTGAGGCTGGCTCCTCTTCTACTCAGCAGTCTTCTGAAACTGGCAGGAATTTGGAGATGGAGAGATGATCCATTATTAGCCTTTCCTAGTTGACAGCTCACTCCTGATTGATGCTAAATTACCAAAGCGTGCCATTCCTGGCTGAAGGCCATGACTTATGCATGACTAAATGTTCCCAGAGCATGAATAAACATCCCCAAGGTAGAGGCTTTTCCTGGCTGCTCTGGGTCCCAGTGAGCCAGGGGACCATTTCTGGGCCTCCTGCACCCCTCCCCCTATAGAAGGCACACAGAGGCTACCCCAGGAGGCAGCTCGCATTGCCCCATGTCCTCTGAACTGAAAGAGACCAGAAGACCAGGACAACTTACTGGCAGCAGGCCATGCTTTGAGGCTACCTCCTTTTCCACCCAGCAAACTTCTGAAACTGTCAGAAAATTGGAGATGGAGAGGCCTTATTAGCCTTTCCTGACCGAGGACTCCATCCTGATTAGGGATAAACTACCAGGTCGGGACATTCCTGGCTGAAAGCCATCTCGTATTGGGAGAATATTTCTGAGGGGGCCAATCAGGTAGGTAGGAAACTGAATGCAATTTGAGTTGATTGGCCCTCACTGACAGAGTGCTCTCTCTCTCTCTCTATTTGTGACACATCCCCAAGGAGGTCCAATCAGGTACGGAGTGAGTTGTCAACTTGAGCTTTATTATGTTTAATGATAATGATGATGATGAAGATCAGGAATCTGAGCCACTCGCCCTGAAACTATTTTGTTTATAGACTGGATTAGAAGCAAATAAAGGAACAATGGTCTAAACATTCTTTTTAAAGTGCTTCTATTTGAAAATCAGATGGAGATAAAATTATTTAAGTGGTTATAACTATATATCTTTTCTCAAATTAAACTGACATTGCACAATTTCCATTTCAAAGTTTAAAGAACTTAATTCTTTCTGCTTTACTTTTCAAAAGGTATCTCTGTTAAGCAGCAAAGAGACAATGCACGGGAAGCAAACAATTATGTACTCCTTAAATCTTTTGTGTTTTGTTACAGCTCATATAACAACAAAGGCTTGATATATAGGTTCACTGCTGACCATTTCCAATTGAGTGAAAAAATATGCATTTATGAAGCTTTATTAATAAGATGTGAATAATTCAAACAGCTACTGCCGTGAAGAAACAACAGAGTATCTTCGTATTTGCATATAAATGAAATGATGCTTTAGTGTCATAGTTGAAAATTAAATAATATAAAGTTTTACAGTGCAGTCCTGACATTGTCATAAATATTAAGGTCATAAGTTGAGATTTTCTAACATCTCATCTTATCTTCAGTTGCAAAAGTGTGACTGAGAGGCCAAATCCAGCTTTGCGGTACCTGTGTAGTTGTCACAGAGTCCAATGCATGAATTAACATGGGGAATATGAGAAGATACAGTGCTATATTTGATAGCAGAGGACAAAGTGCCAGATGCTAATCCATGAAGATAGGAAGATAGTGAGGATATTCACTTGGGAAAGTGACAGGCTGTACAAACTAAACAGGAAAACAACTAAAATAAAATCAGAATTCTGTAGGTTTCATTAAAAAGCATTATTTAAATTGGGCCAAGGAAGAAGTTCTTGTCTAAGCAAGGATTTTGAACAACTCCCTGCCATGCTACATTCCTTATTAACATTTTTACCACTCAAGAGTCACAGAAAAGTTCAACAACAGAAAAAAGGTGTTGTGACATTTTTAAAGACTAACACATTGTTGTGGTGCAGGATTTCATGACCTCAAAGTCTCTGGGTTTTGTTTTTTTAGTCTTATGGTTACCCACCCCCCAAAATCAATCACATGGAAAGTTTCTATTCATTTGTTTTCAAAGCTGGATCCAGCATCCGGATAGCTAAGGAACAAAATCTCAGTATCTTTGTTCCTATTTGTATCTGACAAGAGTGAGTTCTGATACATGAGATTACTGCCTGGAAATTTACGGTGCTGCCAGACTAGAAGTTTGTTCTACTGGATGCTACGGACTAACAGGGCTACCTACCAGAAACAAAAAGAATGGTTTCTCCTATTGCATTACCACAATATCGCCACCAGAGGCAGCAGTGCAACAATATTGCTAATGGGGCATTTTCAATGCAAATCCAAAACAAAGTTATATGCTTCTAAATCAATTTAAGCCAATTACATTAGAAAAGTGTATTTATGTTTAGGATCTCCCTGTATATCCTCCAAGACTTGGAGGATGTGCTGAAAATGTCAGGGTTGTTTTTCCCTCATCTTTTCACAAAAGCAAAATATTAATGTATTTATTGCTTAAAACTTAAAAGCAGGAACAGGTAGTTTACATCAACAGGCAATCAAATTAAGTAAATGAAATATGTGTATCTAAATTCAGACTCTGTTCCATGGTTTTAATAGGCAGTCTGTTTTCAAAGCTGGGTCCAATATCCAGGGAGCTAGGGGCAAAACCTGCAGGAGCCAATGCTACAGGAAATATCCTATGGCAGAAAAATCTTTGTATAACCAATGAATTCTTTAGGTAACTTCAACCTCACTCTTTACTAGGAAAAAGTCTTCAGGGCTGGGGAAAGAGTAACAATGACTACTTAACCCCTTTGTAACATGGACCAGTTGATGCCAATTGATGGACCAATTGATAAACATATAATGATGCCAAGGGAAGCCAAACAGTGAAGACGAATACGAGAATCACTCTATTTTCCAGATTAATTTTTGTTCAGTATTCTAAGCCTACACTTCTATGCATATTTATAAAAGAGTAACTTCCAATCACGTCACACTTACTTCCAAGCAAACATGTATAGGCTAGGCTACAAGAACGGAATCACCAGAAAAAAAACAACTAGGACAGAATGTTTATACAACTCTTTAGGAATGTTTAGAGTCATTTACCTGTTACACTATACGAGTCCCTATGGGTGATCAATGTTATTCCCGTGTTTGGGGCGGGACAGGAGTAGATAGAATAGTGAAATCAAATACATTTATGGCAGAGGTGAGATTTCTAAGTCTCTTCTCACTTAGGCTCTTCTATTATACAAGATCTATAATTCTGTTTAGCTTGTATACATTCAATGGAACTGGAAAATTCAACAGCCAGTTGGTTCAATTGTGCAGAATAAATGAATTTGTGGTATAGGAACAGTTACAAAAACAAGATATTCTTACAAGCAGAGATCTGCAAGAAATTCATATGGGAATTTCCTCACCATTGTCTGATTGCTAACACCCACTCCCAACCATCTTTCTCAATAACTACTACCTCCCCCCCCCCCATCTTTTTCCTTCCATACGCTACTTTTCTTCCCATACACCCAACACTGGTCCTCCATCTCACTTGCCCTCCTACGAACCCAACTTTTCTGATTCTGCCCACCTACCAATCCCCCACACTATTTTGCCTGTCTGTCCCCTCATCCCCTTACTGATTAATGGCCCTCCCACCACCCTCCCCACTAATGTTTGCTCCCATCCTTCCCCCTAAACAGTGGGCCATATTGATTTACTGTGAGATGGGAGAACTGCATCTCAGACAAGGTGACTAGCTTCTATATCTACCATCGCAGCCCTTTATGCTGTTAACACTTCTGCATTATCTAGTCCAGTGATATTCAGCAACTACCATGTGGCCCTTATTAGAAACATTCCCCAGCCTGGAATCCCCTGTTTAAGGAAAGTAGGGAAGGCCCTTGTTGGGTGGGACCTGAAGTTGGCACTTTGTTTCTTCCTTAAAACAACTAAGGTGCAGGCATTATGCAAAAATGAAGGTAAATGTGGCTTTTTGGTTTATGGGAATTCTGAGAGTGGGTTTCCAACAGCCACAGAGTGATACCACAATATAGTAGTATCTTATTTGATATACACAAAGACCTCTGTCAAGGTCATTTTTTTACTTCTCCATAGTAGACAATTAGCCTCAGGTTCCAGTGTAGTGTAGTGGTTATTGCTGGATTAATATCCATGAAACTCATAACTCAGATCCTCAGTCTGCTGTGAAGCTTGTTAGGTGATATTGGGATCTTTCCACTTAACATACTTCACTGGGTTTGGGGGAGGATATTTATTTATTATTTCAATTCCTATATTGCCCCTCTCAAACCAGTTATCTTGAGATGGTGTAAAATGGAGGAGAGGAATCATAATACATTCCACCCTGAACTACTTGATGGAATCACAACATAAAAATCCACAAGAGGAAATCTTTGTTGTGTGTTTGTCTTGGAGATGTCCTTTAACAAGTATGCAAGATACTAGACAGCTTGTTTATTTTCTTTTGAAGTGTGTTTTTCAATTGTTCTGCTTTTTAGAAAATGAACATTTAATTTTGTCTTGTTTCAAAAATGTAGATTTATACTCAGTAGCCTTAATATCTACCCATCTGAGGCTGTGTATCCTTACGGAAATTGAAAATCTGTTTTTTTTGTTCTACTGAGTTTCTGAGGGAAGGAAGAGAAGAAGGTTCAATGTAAAAGCGAATTAGAATTTCTGATTTTTCAATTATTAGCAAGCTACAGGTAACAAAGATTACAACATCCTGCCCTTTGTCCCATGTATACCTGCAACGCATCCAGCAGCGCAGCTAAAACTACCGGCAAAAACAAAGAGCCAAGCCGCTTCCGCTCCTAGAGCCGAGCACGCTCGCAGGAGGAAACTGCAATCTAAGATTTTGGCTCAACTGTTGACTCCCCGCCCCGTCCCCAGCATTGCATATCCCTCTGAGAGGAAGTGAGCGGCATTTCGGGCCAGCCTATGGCAATCCCCGTTTCTTCAGGGGCTTGCTGGATTGGGTGAGTCTCCCGCGTCGAACGGACTCGGGGATTGGCCAGCGAGGGATTGTCCGCAGAAGGCGGCATCATCAAGTCAAAGACCGGAGGCCGGTGGCGGAGAGGCGTCTCGAACGTGTGAGTGAGCAAGATTCCCCTCAGGCAGCGGCGGCTCCTCCTTTTCTGTCTCAGGTAGTCCCACGGAGGCCCCGGGGAGCGCGGGGGTCGTCTATGACAGATTCCCGCCCAACCCGCGAGGCAAGTTTTCCGGGAGTGACTCCGGAAGGAGCCCGAGACAGAGAGGGGCAGAACTCCTACTAGTGGCGCGCGCGGTGAAGGCGACCCGATGAACTAAGAGCCTCCAGGACAGTGTAGTTTATGGCGCGCCTAATGGAGCCCGCTCGAGGTATCTCGGGGCAGCTGAGGGGTTCCTTCTCGGTCGGTCCCCTCGCGCACACGCAGTACTCTGGGTGCCCCAGACAAAGTAGAGCAGTCGCCCGTGGGATCTGCTGTTCTTTCTGTGCTATTAATCCTTCCACCAGCCCCGCCCTAAATAAGTCCCGCTAACTTGAACAGTGGCCCTCCCCAACTAGAAGCGTATATTGGGATTGCAGCCGCTAGAAGGGACAGGCTACTCTGCCATCGTTGGGCAGACGAACGTGGTTACCTTTCTGAAACCTAGGCTCTTAGGCCTGGTGTCAGCCGTGCAACAGAACTGAGGGGTGGTAGAGGGGTCTGGGACACTTCAAATTGAAGGTAAAGATTTATATTGTTAACAGCTCTTTAACATTAGCAATTTTGTACATGTGGAAAGTGTGCACAACTAAACATTTTTAGTGGTTGGTGTGTCAGAACAGGATCTGTTACAGCCCAAATCAGATTTCCGCTCTCATAAAACTTTCTGGGTATCCTTGAGCTAGTTATACTACATATCCCATAGTATTGTGAGGGTAGAATGGGGACAATGATGTGTGCTGTATCATTGGAGAAAGGGCAGTATACAACTCAACTACATAAAAGCACTGGATGTGAAAGCTTGTTAACAAACTCTCTCCATTTGTAGAGAATTTAGATGAGGGAGCATTGAAAACATCTTCCATCAGTGGTACAGATTATTCTGTCTCTCATGTATGTTGCAGACCTTTAATAGGGATACTCTTGTTAAAAATCCTGATGGTTCTAACTTCATTGTCAATTACTACCAATGTTTTACAAGTTTTTGAATTTGGTCCCTTCAGAACTTGCTCCATCTTCTGTATGTATGATGAGATTTTCATGTGCAGTTTTATGCTTTCTGCTACAGGTGAAGTTCTGTGGCACTAATCTAGTATTAGTATAGAACAGAATGTTGAATTCCTTTGTAAAACTGCACATAAGGAACTATCAGAATAAAACAGCACTTGTGTTCCTTTTCCCAAATCAGATTGGAATGAAAGGATAGAGGGGATCAATGGGGTTTTTCTACCACTTGGCCTTCAGCTAATGAATTTCTTAATGGGAGAAACTGAGTTCTTTCTATAGGATCATCACAGTTTGTGTGTGAGAAATAGATGTTACATCCACTTTGACTGGAGTAACGCATCTTAGAATTAGACTGTTTTATAGTGCAATCCTGTGAATGGCTTTTTAAAAATAAAGCCTACTTTGTTTAATGGACCTTACTCCAAGGTAACATTTCACAGGACTCTAGCATTAAATGATCCACTGATTGCTTGTAGTTCGTGTAAACACTAACTTGACTCGGCAAAGGAAATCTGGCAATCATGAAGAAGGTAGCCTCATTGGCTTTTGTTTGTCCAGAGGCCTGAAACTTCATGAAATTTTGTTTTGAATCGTGAATATATTCTAATTTGTAAAGCTATATTATATCGACTGTTTGATTGATTAATGCCCAAAAAGTAAACTGTGATAATGATAAGGACAAAAGTTTGACTTTTACAAGACAGCACTTTGTTCAATGATTTTAGAAATAGTTTCACATCATGTACAAACTAAATGACAAAGTTTAAGGTAGATTGTGCTTGGTTCTTTAATATTTATGCTTGCAACCTTCAGTTTAAATGCAGTGGAAAGCTTGTATTTGACCAGGAGTCTTGCTAAAAGGAGCTACCATGTAAAGTTAACCTGCTCTGACAAGCCCCAGATGTTCTCTCCAGACTAGTGACTTGATGGAGCTCAAACAATGATCATGGAAGTATGATTTCCACATTTTGAGCTGAAATAGATGAGTATAGTTATCCAGCAACAAAAGCTGAAAATACAGATTTAACTGCAATTACCGAATAGTTTAAAAAACAGCAGAATTGGTCCTGAAGTGATTTTGTTACATGTGTCATACAGTTTCTTGTAGTTCTTAGCTGTCTATTAGATTAACATTTTTAAAGATTTACAGTTTTGTGATACATATGTGTTAGACTAATATGGGTAAAATAAATTATGGACATTAATCTGTGCAAGCCTATAGTGGACTAAATTGATGATGGCCAATCAAATTTTCAGTAATACAGTTTGTTTCAGTAGCTGGCTTTTGACAACTTTGTTGTAATAGTAGTTTTGTTCTGTGATAGTATTCTCTCTAGGTTTCTGTCACAATGCCCGGCTTCATGTTCAAACTTCTGTTCTTTTTTTAAAAAATTGCTGTCAATTTGCAGCCAGCTTATGGTGAACCAGTGAGATTTTCAAGACGAGACGTTCAGAGGCGGTTTGCCATTGCTGCCTCTGCATTGCAGCTCTGGGATTCCTTGGTGGCCTCTCATCCAAACACTGGCCAGGCCAACCCTACTTAGATTCCAAGATCTGACATGATCGGGCTAGCCTGGGCTATCAAGGTTAGGGCTTCTAGCAACTGTATCACCAAGTCGGCAATAAGCCGTGCAAATTAGCGCTGCTTTATGTGTGCCAAAGAAGATGCCCTATGCATTTCTACAGGCAACTTGTGCTTTGGAGTTGGGGCAGCAATGTGGAAAGCTGGGAAAACAATCACAGTGATGTATACCATCCAGTGAGAAGTAATAAGAAAAAAATCCTGATAAATTAGAATAGTAACATTCCCATAATTGAATAAAATCAATAGTTTAGTAACACTGGAATTATAAATAATTGGTTCGTGGGAAGCAGCATAGACCGATAATGTGGGGAGCAGGAAAGACTCCATTCACATCCTCCATTTCCTGCTGCCCTTTTCCTACAGAAAGCTTTCAGATCAGAAGACTCTCAATCACTTACTTGAACTTGAGCTCTCTGTAGAACAAGATCTTGATTTTTCTGAAGCTAGTAATCACTGAATCAACCTAACCCTTGAATTACAACACAGCCTTTCCAGTACAAGCCTTGCTGAAACTGTCCATCTATAATTATCATAATCACCTCACTGTCATAGGCACACACTTATTTTTAGTATTCACTTGCGGTGATAATTCTCCACCAGAGTACTGCTCCAAGTGTGCATAGCATTTACAATAATGTAATGCTGATATAAATTAGTAGCATTCCTCCACAAATATGAGGCAAGTGATGAAGACACTCTAAGACTAGCAATTCCTATATTGTCGCTATTAGGTTTTCCCTTCTTTTCTTTCACCTCAGCCACAGAAGAAAGGATAGCTGAGGACAGAGGCAGGGGCTGTTGGGAGAAACAGTCCCTAATCCCAGCATTACCATTATAATAATGTCCTTTGTGATGCAATCACTTGGCAGTGATGTTTCAGCTAAGTCCATCTAATCATTGAGCACATTATCTTCCAAATTGCAACAGGACAGTGATACTTCCCAAATGCTAATGAAATGGGTTGGCTCTGAACCATATAATGAAAGGTGAAGGAATTTCTATTTCACTATCTACTTCCTGAGGTATCTACTCCCTACAAACAGTATTTTAATAGTATTTGTAAAGGTCTGCTTATTCATTAATATGAAAATTGGGTACATTGCTACAAGAAAGAAGTACTTCAATGTCCTATGCTGCTAGTATTCATCCTCGAAAATATATAGAATTAGTACATGTCAGGGAGATTAATTGGATAGGCAAACTTCTGTTTTGAGGTTTATCAGACTACTCTCAACAGTTAATACCTAGTTCTCTGAGATTTCAGTTACTTTTTTTCTCTTGCCTGCCTCTTTCCATTCTGTTAAATAATTTACCCTTGAATACCTTTTAATGTGGGCATTGGACATGCTCTTCTACTCCACCTGCTGCAAACATTTGTGCTAGAATAGTATGATTGCTGGGGAGAAAAAATATATACATATAAATATATATACACACACACATACATATCGAGAGAGATATACATATATACATACACATACACACACACTCGGCCTTCCATAAGGAAGGCCGAGCGTCAAAGAATTGAGGCTTTTGAACTCTGGTGCTGGAGAAGACTCTTGCGAGTCCCTTGGACTGCAAGGCGAACAAACCGGTCAGTCCTAGAGGAGATCAGCCCTGACTGCTCTTTAGAAGGCCAGATCCTGAAGATGAAACTCAAATACTTTGGCCACCTCATGAGAAGGAAGGACTCCCTGGAGAAGAGCCTAATGCTGGGAGCGATCGAGGGCAAAAGAAGAAGGGGACGACAGAGAATGAGGTGGATGGATGGAGTCAGTGAAGCAGTAGGTGCAAACTTAAATGGACTCCGGGGAATGGTAGAGGACAGGAAGGCCTGGAGGATCATTGTCCATGGGGTCGCGATGGGTCGGACACGACTTCGCACCTAACAACAACAACACACACACACAGGTATGACTCTGACACATGAAACCCCACATGGAAATTTCATGTGGTTTTCTATGCCCGTTCTTCCTTGTGGTAGACTGGTTGTCTTAACACCATTTGACAAAAAGCTTTTCCTTTCTTGGGAAAAAAATGGAGTGCAGGAACAATGACAGGTTGGATGATGGAAAACTGTCCCATAATAATTATTTATGCAGTTGTATTCAGGGTATTTTCTTTAGATTGGAGAAAGTAGGGAATATTGTACATTTTGTTAAGTCTGAGATACAGCCACATTGTTAAAACTGATTAATATGGAAAAAAACAAAGTAATTAAACAGCCATTATTATCTATTGAATATATTTGTTTTAAGATAGTTTTCATTAGATCACATATCACAATTTCTATCTTTTTTCCTACAAAATTCCTCACTTCAGATTTCTTAAAGTGATGGTAGATAAAAGTAACTAGGGGTGCCACCTGCTGACTGCCAAAGTGACTATTTTCCCAACAAGATAGATTCAAGTGGGTAGCTGTGTTGATCTGAAGCAGCAGAACAGATTTAGAGTCCAGTGACACCTTTAAGGCCAACAAAGTTTTATTCAAGATATACATTGTATCTGAGGAAGCGTGCACAAAAGGTCAAACCTTGAATAAATAATTGTTGGCCTTAAACGTGCCACTGGACTCTAAAGGTGTTCAGCTGCTTTTTGAACAGTTTTACTACAGGACCTGTTTCCCCACTACAAAGGACTCTTCTTGCTTTTACCTCAACATTTTACTGTTTCAGTAGGGCTGCATCTACCTTGCACTAATCAAAATAATTTAGAACTTTCTGTTACCAATAACCTGCCCCTTTGTGTATTCTAGCAATTTCTGTTATGTTGTTACATTCAGTATGTTCAACTAACTTCAATGCTTTTCTGCAGTGCAGAGTACTTTGAACACTTATTTAGAGTTGAACTATGGGACTTTCCAATTCTTCATAATTAAGCCATGTAACGTACATAAAATGTTCAAAAGGGATCAGATCCACTTTTCCTGGATCAAGTGGTGTTTGCTTTTTCAGAGCCAGTTAAGAGCTTGGGGGTGTTCACAGACCCAGCCTTTCCATTTGAAAAACAATTGAGTGCATTGGCCAAGAGAGCCTTCTATTCGCTGCTTCTGGTTTGCCAACTTTCTCCTTTCTTTGACTCAACCATTCTGGCTACATTGATCCATGCTTTTGTAACCTCACACTTGAAGTTAGAAAACTGTTGTGAGCCCTTTGAAGATAACCTAGAAACTGCAGCTGGTCCAAAATGCAGCAGCCTAATTATTGTCAGGAGATAACTGATGAGTACAAATGTTGCCCATTTTGAAAAAGGAAACACTGATTGCCAGTTTGTATCTGAGATTAATTAGAGAATGCTAGTTATGTCTATTAAAACCCAGTTATGACCAGGACCCATGTATCTAAAGGACTGTCACCTTCCGTATGTTCATTTGTGCCAGCTACTGTCTTTGGAATGCCACCAGTTGGCTGTTCTCCCACTTGGGGTATCAACCAAAGATTGAGCCTTTTCCATTGTGGCACCCACTTGACTGAATGGGCTACCAGATGCCCCGCCGAGCCTGCAACTGCATGGATGTTGTAGTTGTTGTTAGTTGCGAAGCTGGGTCCGACCCATCGCGACCCCATGGACAATAATCCTCCAGGCCTTCCTGTCTTCTACCATTCCCCGGAGTCCATTTAAGCTTGCACCGACTGCTTCAGTGACTCCATCCAGCCACCTCATTCTCTATCATCCCCTTCTTTTCCCCTCAGTCGCTCCCAGCATTAGGCTCTTCTCCAGGGAGTCCTTCCTTCTCATGAGGTGGCCAAAGTATTTGAGTTTCATCTTCAGGATCTGGCCTTCTAAGGAGCAAGCAGGGCTGATCTCCTCTAGGACTGACCAGTTTGTTTGCCTTGCAGTCCAAGGGACTCACAAGAGTCTTCTCCAGCACCAGAGTTCAAAAGCCTCAATTCTTTGACGCTCGGCCTTCCTTATGGTCCAACTTTCGCAGCCATACATTGCAACTGGGAAGGCCATAGCCTTGACTAGATTCACTTTTGTTGCCAGGGTGATGTCTCTGCTTTCCTGGCTTATAATTCTGGGGAACTTTGATGTCCATGCTGAGTCACTAGCTTATGGTTCAGGCTCCCAGTTTGTTGCCAGTCCCACCCATCAGGTGGGCCACACCCTCAATCTGATCTTTGGTGCTGGGGTAGAAGTGGATCTGATGGCAACCTATGTCATCCTATGGTCATGCTGCTATTCCTTGAAGGCCTGGATATGGGCACCACCACCACCCTACTTGGGCGATGGGTGTATTTTAACCCGCCCACAGAGACTTATGGAACCAGTTTGTTTCCTGAATGCTCTGTAGGAACTGATGCCTCCTGGCAACTTGCTGGTGGTGCTGGTAGAGGACTGGCTTTCCTGCCAGTCTGCTGCAATTGAAGAGGTCACTCCCAGATGCCCTCTCTTCCATTGCCTCCTCTGTGGTACACCATGGAATTGAGGGAGAGGAAGAGGGATGTGAGACAGAGCAAGTGTGGAGGAAGACTCACAATGAAGCCAGAAAAACATCCTATCACAAGCTTATGAAGGTATATGAGATGGAGTTTTTCACAGCTGAAATTACGTCCTCACGCTCTCACCTGGTGCAGTTGTTTAGGGTAGTTAAATCTCTCACCGCCCTTGAGGAGGGATATCAAAATTTTAAGCAGTTGGATTTGAACTGTGAGGCTTTAGCGAGCTTTCTTGCAGGTAAAGTCTTGTCACTCGGCTGGGACCTACCTGCAATGTTTGATATAGAATGGCAACTAGAAGCTCCATGGCCATCTGGGGGGATAACGTTTGATGGCTTCAGGTGGCTCCCTTTGGCCAAAGTAGACAAGCTGCTGGGGGACTGTGAGGATGACCACTTGTCCCCTTGATCCCTGTCGGTCATGGCTGCTCAAAACAAGCAACTAGCAGAATCGGAAGCCCCATGTGGGATATTATCAACCTCTACCTACCTTCTGGAGAGTTCCCAGGGGTGCTGAAGGAGGCAGTAGTTCACCCTTTGCGGAAGAAATCATTGCTGGATCCATGAGACCCGGCAAAGTACTGCCCAGTCTTTCATCTTGTATTTCTGGGAAAGGTAGTTGAAAGGGCTGCTGCAAACCAGTTCCTGGCATTATTAGATGAAGCTTAAGTGCTTGACCCATATACCAGTCTAGCTTCTGTCCTAGCCACAGAGTGGAGCCGGTGCTAGTCACTCTGATAGATGATCCGGTGCTAACTGTGTCAGGGCAGTTTGGCCATCCTCGTCATGTCGAGGATATGTCAACTGAATTTGATGTGCTTGACCATGAGTTATTTGCCTGCCGCCTTGCCAGGGCTAGGAAATGTGGGACAGCCTTGCAGTGGCTGATCTCCTTCCTTCAGAACCAGACATAGGGGGTTGGGGTGGGGGAAGAGCTTGTGGAGTTCCATAGGGGGCAGTGCTCTCCCTCATATTATTTAACATCCTTTATATGACCTTTGGCCCAGCGTTTTGGGCTGGGTTGTCACCAACATTGGGGATGACATCCAGCTCTATATCTTTCCATCTGTTGTCATCTATCCCCTGAGGCAGGTTTTTTTTTTTTTGAGGGGGGGGAGTTGTGCAATACAGATGGAGGGGGGTTATTTTTGCCACCAGGAATGGATAATTATTGGACTGGAGAGAGGTGAGTAGCGGGGTACCTCGGGGCTCGGCCCGGTACTTTTTAACGTAGTTATTAATGATCTAGATGAGGGGGTGGAGGGACTACTCATCAAGTTTGCAGATGACACCAAATTGGGAGGACTGGCAAATACTCTGGAAGATAGAGACAGAGTTCAATGAGATCTGAACACAATGGAAAAAGGGCAAATGAGAACATGATGCAATTTAATAAAGATAAGTGTAAAGTTCTGCATCTGGGTCAGAAAAATGAAAAGCATGCCTACTGGATGGGGGATACGCTTCTAGGTAACACTATGGCCCATTATGCACGGCCGCCGAAACGGCGATTTCGGGTCACATGGAAAACGCGGAGGGGGAAGACGCGACGCATACCGGTTATGCACGGGGCGGGGCACGACGGCGGCAAAACCCAGAGTAACCGATTATGCACGCGGCGATCCGGGCGCCGCTTCTGGTTGCGCCCCGGTCACCCGGAAGCTGCGCTTTCTTCCGCGTTTCACTGACGCGGCTTTTTCGGCGGCATGCACCGAAGCTGCGGCCGGTTGCAGCCGGCTCCGTGCGTTATCAGTGATTTTAGTCGCCGCCATTCCACCCCGAATGTGCGCTAAAACCCCCGTGCATAATGGGTCTATGTGTGAACGAGACCTTGGAGTTCTTGTGGATTGTAAACTAAACATGACCAGGCAGTGTGATGCAGCGGTAAAAAAGGCGAATGCCATTTTGGGCTGTATCAACAGGGGCATGACATCAAAATCACAAGATGTCATAGTCCCATTGTATACGGCACTGGTCAGACCACACCTGGAGTACTGTGTGCAGTTCTGGAGGCCTCACTTCAAGAAGGATGTAGATAAAATTGAAAGGGTACAGAGGAGAGCGACGAAGATGATCTGGGGCAAGGGACCAAGCCCTATGAAGATAGCTTGAGGGACTTGGGAATGTTCAGCCTGGAGAAAAGGAGGTTGAGAGGGGACATGATAGCCCTCTTTTAGTATTTGAAAGGTTGTCACTTGGAGGAGGGCAGGATGCTGTTTCTGTTGGCTGCAGAGGAGAGGACACGCAGTAATGGGTTTAAACTTCAAGTACAATGATATAGGCTAGATATCAGGAAAAAATTTTTCACAGTCAGAGTAGTTCAGCAGTGGAATAGGCTGCCTAAGGAGGTGGTGAGCTCCCCCTCAATGGCAGTCTTCAAGCAAAGGTTGGATATATACTTTTCTTGGATGCTTTAGGATGGTTAGGGCTGATCCTGCGTTGAGCAGGGGGTTGGCTAGATGGCCTGTATGGCCCCTTCCAACTCTATGATTCTATGATTATTTCAGTGGGGCTTTATTGGGGTTTAAATATGTAACCTGCCAGGAGCCAACTTGACCGGGAGTGGGGAGTTATAAATCAAATAAATAAATTGAGGAGACACTACAAGTTTTGTTTGTTTGTTGAGGCATGCTTTAGGGACGGGAAGAAAGTATTGGGGCATTTTTATTTTATTTGGCTTTAATTTTAGAATGTTTTGATTATTACTTGCAAGCTGTCTTGTCTTGAGCCAAGAGGAAAGGCAGGGAATATGTTTAAATAAAATTCATGAATATACCATTTCCCCAACATCCTTGTTATCTACCTCACTATCTTGTGGTTTCTCCCTTGAATCTGTTTGGCCTGGAAAGCAGGGCTCACCAATTCTGAAAGGATCATGTCTCTGTTCTCATAGTCTTCTTGTTGGCTTTTTGGTAGTTTTGCAATGGAAGCAGCTCATGAGGGTGAACTTCACCTGCATTGTGAAGATCCATGTAAGAAATATGAACCCAACAAAAAACTGACAGGTATGCATTTTAACACATGATCTGATCAAGTAGACTATAATTCATGAAAATCTATACAATATTAAATGCATGCAAGACTCTTTGTTTTGGTTGTGGCAGACCAACACAGCTGTCTCCCTGAAATTTAACAGATCATGTTACTCTTTTCATTGCTCGTTTAATTAGTGCTTCCTTTCTTGTCCTGTTGGTTTTCTGCAGTATAACAATCAGGCACACAATGGTAATGGTTAGATTCTTTTAGGAGCTGATGGATGACTATATGATACAGTACAGTCTAGCCTAGGGAGCTGGACTTTAAAGTGATTGACCATTTAAAAATGTACATTCTCATTCTCTTAATTTCAAAAAAATGCTACTTTCTTATAATTAAGCTAATTCAAAATAGAATAACATGAGAGTGATACAGAGGTCAAAGTGATGAGGTTCGGGTATTTATAAGAGTCTGTGGCTCAGATCCAGATAACTGCTTGAACTTACAAAATTTGAAACAGTGTAGATCACTGCAATCTGACTCCCCCCCCCCCTTTGAATAGCTGACTCCATATCAAAAGCTTTCCATCCCCATATAGTATGGGGGATTGCTGCTAGAAAAACACAAGCTGAAAGCCTACTTAGACTCATAGAGATAATTTTTAGAGTTCTTTTAATCCTTGCCTCTGATTTTAAACTGCAATTTTCCACGTGTGAACTGCATGCCTGGACATGGCTTGGAATGCGCCAAGAAAAGGTAAAACTCAAACATGTGAGGGGTTGGACTAGATGACCCTGGAGATCCCTTCCAACACTGTTTCTATGCAGAGCTGCTTGAGACTGTATACTGTCTTGTGGCATCTGAATAAGCTGCCCTAGAAGACATCCATCTGGGGAAAGTGTACACATTGTTCTGAGGCTGGGGATATAATAAGCATGGCTTTTATTTGGTGAGAGGCAGGCTTGCTGTAGCTTATAAAAATATTTCTTTTGTGAAGGAGCACTGTGCTACAGCTTTCTAGACTTTAGGATTAGAATAGCTGAGTTTAGATGTACACCATCACATGGCCTTGTGGGAAGGGTTGTTTGTTTTTTAGTATATTTTAGTGTGTCTGTTTAGTTAAGTTTTGCAATAAAAAACTAAATTATTTGTGTGTGTTTTGAATTTTGTACAGATGAGAAAACGAAAGGTATATGACCCAGATTTGACTACCAATTGTTCTTTATATCACCTGTATGCTTGTTTAAAACATATGGGGTGGGACAGCTGTCCATTATAGAATTTGTAAAATTTCAGTATTGAAACTCAATAGAATCGGGATACAAGACTGTTGTATTTTGTAAGTTTCAGAACAAATGGGCTTGTCAATGCATTTGTAGACCTTTAATGGAGAATAATTTTCTACAGTAACGAAGATTCCTGCTTATGTTACCTTGGTTTTGCAAAAAAAAGTGCAATGTAGCATCCTTGCCATGCCATCTAGTGGCAGGAGCATGAAAAGCAGCAACTTTAAAATCTTAGAAGCCAAGTTTTGAATTCAGAAATTCTGATGTGCTAGTAGCTGCTTAGCAGCCACACTCCTCTTGTTTCTATTTGACAAGTCGTTCTAATGGAATACATTTGTCTGTTGTAATGATTACCACTGACTATTAGAGGTAGGAGGATTACAAACTAACTGGTGTGGACTGTTCAAGGCTTGATGAGTTTGTATGCTAATTTTTAAATTCCATGATGTTTGTATACTAATATTTAAATTCCACTGTAGCCACATGCGATATTATTCTGTGATATTCTAGAATGTGCAAAATCATCTTTTTTAATGTCTTAACAGGAGCAAGTACAGATATTGAAAAGCTTTATCAAGCAGTTCCACAGCTTGGAAATATGTTCAAAATTAAGGGGAAGATTGGTGAAGGTAAATGTGACGATGGTTGCTATATTTTCCTAGCAAATGTAGATTATGCTATCTTATGAAAATAAAACATCTGTTCATCTGAGCACCTTAGTGATCAAATAGTACTGGCTTTAAATAACAGTACTTTCCTGATTGCGTGTGACCTTTTTTATGAATGGTTGAATGACACTATTGAAACAAACATTATATAGAAATATAAAGCATTTAAACTATAGAATGTTAAATTTGTATTAAATAAACTTAATTTTTACAGGTACATTTAGTTCTGTTTACTTGGCTATAGCCCAATTACGAGGAGGCCGTGAAGAAAAGGTGGCTTTGAAACACCTGGTCCCTACCAGTCATCCTTTACGAATTGCTGCTGAACTTCAGTGTCTTATAGTGGCTGGGTAGGTCTAAAAACACTTTTGACATGCAAAAGTCAGCTTTCCAAGAAATACAGCAGGTCTAGTTATTAATTATTGTGATGTACTATGGAATTTGTTGTGTTGAATTATGTTTAAAAGATCCCATTTATATCCCAGCATAGATATCTATTATAAATTGTACAGTCAGATCAACTTAGTAGGAGAGGAGTACAACTGTATTCTGAACTGACATTAATGATGTGCCAGTGGCATAGTAAGACACATGCATAGTACATCAAAACATTCCTGAAGTAATGTTTTTCAGTAAAGTGTACTGAAAAGCTCACATGTACTATATGCTAAACTCTTTTTTTAAAGTTCTATGCCAGAGTAATTAACATTCTGCCTAATTTTTGCATAGTTCTTCCTGTTGGAACTCTGTGTGAGTTAGATCTGCCAGTCCATTTTATTTATGTAAGGAACGTCCTGCCCCTTGGAGAGCCTCCTCTAATAGTGGAAGAGCTGCTGTTAGCAGAAGTCTCCTTACAACAGAAGCATGCGTTGACATCCAATAAAGACAAGGAAGTCCATGTCAGTACTGGGCCACTATTAGTAGGCAAAGACTTTTCTTGGACATAGCAGAGGAGTAGGGAAATCAATGTGTTCTCAAATGTTGACAACATGGATTTTGTTTGTAGGGAATAATGTTCATGTGTTTCCCCCCCCCCCCCCCACTCTTTTAGGGGACATGATAACGTCATGGGAGTTAAATACTGTGTTAGAAAAAAGGATCATGTGGTTATTGTTATGCCTTATTTGGAACATGAATCCTTTTTGGTGAGTTTCAAACATTTTTAAAGCCATTACAAGGATTAAAATTACCATTCATTGTCTAGTTACTTATTTTACTGTTCCTTCAGGATATCTTGAACTCTCTCTCTTTTGAAGAAGTAAGAGGTTATATGTTCAACCTCATTAAAGCATTGAGGCGCATTCATCATTTTGGTATAGTTCACCGGGACATCAAGCCCAGTAACTTCCTATATAACAGACAACGGAAAGAGTAAGTCTACCCATTTTGACTGCGGTATGCTCTCATATGGGGAATATGTGTCTCATATGGGGAAGTTAGTAAACTTAGCTATTTCCCTGCTCTAGCAGCACATGTAAAGCTACAGCCGCCCTGATGGTTTAGTGGCAGATGCGGGACTATGAACTGCTGCCAAACAGCTGCAAATAAGCAGAGGATGACATGATTTCAACAGGCAGGGAGAAAGGAGTGTTTAACCCTTTCACTGGTTGCTAGTCCACACTCCCTACTTTTTTTCAAAATCTATACACCAGAGGGAAGGATTGGCAGAAGGAAAAAGTGGGGTGTTAACCTTCTCTATCTCCCCCCCCCTAGTTTCTCTGTTGCAAACACCCCCCAAGCATTTCTTTATCAATAGCTGCTCTTGAATCATTACCTGCAACCAAATATATAAATTGTCACTAAATTAATATCTCTCTATTGTAAGACATCATTCCAAGCTGATGTACTCCCTTTTCTAGTTTGCTGGAAACAACTCAGTATTCCACAGCCTGTGTTGAAAGATGACTACTTTCTACTGTTCTTCAGTATTTCATCTCCTTCAGCATTTGTTCAGAGAGAAGTGGAAATTCCTTTTATGATCGCTCATATTATTCCATATGAAGCTTATCATGTGAAATATAAGAGGATCTCCCTTCCTAGAAAATTGTGTTTCAACAAGTAAGAGGAAATAACTCTTTTCACAAAGATGGCCAAAAGGATGTGATTTAAATTAAATGTATGTATTTGGCATGTAGGCTACAACACAGTCTCACATACAGCCTTCATTTCTTTCTCCAAGACAGTAGCACATGACAGGCCATCCGGAACTGGTTGTATTTGTGGCAGCAATTCTGATATAGCCAAATGCACTTGAAGTATAAATTTTACTTTTTTATTGTTATTTCTTTCCTATGTTTTAGATATGCCTTGGTTGACTTTGGTCTGGCACAAGGAACTCCTGACACAAAAATAGATCTTCTCAAAGTTGCCCAGTCTGAAGTCCAGCAGGGAAGTCCTGCATACAAGCCTCACCTAACTTTGGGAAGTCAGGTTTCTGTCACTGCTACAGCATCTAGACAGCTAGTTCATCAAGCAGCCTCAAAAACTGCTACCAAAAGACCCTCTTCCTTTTCACAAACACAGATTAAACAAGGACACAAAAGAAAGGTTCTGTACTATTCCCCAATTTTTCTGTGTTAATATGCTTAATTATTACTTCATCCAACAGGGGGAGATGTAATACTAGGATAAAATTCTCTTCTCTTTGTGCTTTTATAATAAAAATTACTTATAAAATCATGTAGCTCTCAAAACTGAAACTACGTAGTCTCTGTAATAATTATTTATATACAGCATTTATAAGAAAGCATTGGCAAGATACTTAAATTATAAACAAAATTATCACAGGTTAACAAAAATCCTGCATCTGGATTCTTGTTTTATAGTCACTTTTCTATACTGTGGTGTTCTGCTTTAGATAGTATCAGTATACATGATACAGGTTTATGTCTCTTTAACCAAATGGTTCCTTGTTATGTAAAAGTGAAGGAAAAAATGTCTGTTGATGCTTCAGATATGACTTTACACATCAAATCTGTAAGCCTAAAGAATTTATTTAGTAGGTAAATGTGGATGTTGGTACATAAATATGGATGTAGGAATCTTTAGTCCCCTCTTGTTCATATGCCTTCCATTTTTTCCCCAAAGCATATTTTTTTCAGATGGTCTTTTGCAAACTTGTGTATGAATTAACCCGAAGTTAGAAATCACAACTTCAGTATTTTGAAGTGCTGTGGAAGAAAGGAAAAGATTCATGGCATTTTTTTAGACCCTGACACCATAACATGGCTATATATATATATGTATAATAATTCTGACTTTATTTCTTTTCCCCTATCCCGTTCTTGAGGTATTAAGGGAGGAATTCAGTCCAGTGGACAGAACAGCTAGAAAATGAGGCATGTGGAAGTCCAGTGTAAACAGATGTATGAAACCAAAAGGGTTTGGCCTGGATGCTGTACAGCACCAACAAAACTGTCCTGTATAAACAGTAACTTTGCTATCATCCCCTTTCCCACTGCAGTCATCTGTGCCCTCTGAAATCATGCCTTTACGGGCCAGGGAATCCACATGGAAATGTTCTTCCTCCTTTTCTGCAAGTGGAAGTGCCTAGTGTTACCCCAAAGTAAACTTATTTACTTATTTACACTTTTATACCATGACCCCCTGCGGCTCAGGGCGTTTGCAGGGAACATGGAATCCAAATATGATAGATACAGCATACATTCAGTAATGGTATCTCTCAACAATAAAATCAACAGCATTGAACATTTAAATATTGATTGTTTAGCTGTTATCAGCTAAACCGCAGATTGACCAGGTCGGGATTGCCCCACAATATATCTAGTGGGTACATGCAAATGAGAGGGGGTTCTGGAGGGCCCAATAGATTTTGTTAGTTCACTGTCCTCAACTGAGTGCTTGGTGGAAGAGCTCTATTAGTAGACTCTGCAGAGAATGTTTCATTCCTGCACTGTGTTAGTAGTAGTGATTTACAAAATTAGAAATTTAGATGTATAGCCTAGCTCCATATTTCATTCTTTCTGAATAGTGTTTCTGTGTATATCATTGAGTCTCACTCGACTAAATTGTCAAAGCATATTGGAATATTATCACATTTTTGAAAACACAGTTGTTGGATATCTGGAGATCTTATAGTGAATTTTGAAGAGTAGAAAACTTGTTTATGTGGACTTTTATGGTGAGAATGTTATACAGCAATACAAATAATGCCTTCCCTTTCTGTTAAATGAGGCATGATTTGCTATATGATTTACGTGTTTACTATTTTGTCTACACTGTGCTCTCTTCACAAGAAGAGAGGCGGAATACACGCAGCTGATATTTGTTATCTCACTTAATTTTTAAAAGACAGATTACATTTGACTGGGTTAATGACAGAATCCTTCTTGTCCTTTTCCTGACATAGGAGGGGTCTGAGTGGCATTCTGTTCAGCGATCTGTCTTTGGGGAGAGAAATTTCAATGTCCGAAGTTCCACGTTTCAAGACACCTCCACTGTTAAAGTAAACTTTGTTTTAAAAACTATCATTAGTATTCATAACATATTTCCAATTGCATTTTAAGACTAGTTTAAGCTAATTACATCGCTATGTAATGCAAGCTGTATATGATTTAGTAAAAACCTATTGTATATTCCCATGATGCTAGTTTTCAGACTGCTTAGCTGAAAAACAGTTGATGAGCTTCTGGTTTTGTATCTCCTAGTCTGAACTTTTCCTTTTCAGTGAGTCATCTGCTTTTCTAGCAGTGTGCCACTCTTAACTGAAGACAATACCAAAAACCTAAGGCACTTCTTAAATTTTGTGATTGCTGGTTAAGAGAGAAGAGTTTTATAAGAAACCTCTTGCTTGGATTTGCCAGATATGCCCTATCTGATGTATTTAATTGTGTCACAAATATTATGAAATAGCCTTTCATAATAAATGGTTTAAAATACTACTTGATACAAAATGGTATTATCTTCTGTCTAAATGGCTTGGTGTTAATCATTTGTTGCATGTTGATAGCCTGACAGAAACAAAATTAGGTTTCAGGCAACTTTTGTAAAGATCATGCGTAACTGGAAGTAGAAGTGTAAAGTGGTAGTGGTATTGCAGTAATAATTACTAACTTGGACTTCGTTAATAGCTACTTGTCTTTCCAGGTGAGAAAGCTTTGGTCAATTGTTAGAGAATTTTTCTTTCTTTCTGGCCCACAACCCAGCTCAGATCTGGACACACTGAGATGAGTCCTACCTCTCCTACCACAGTTCTGACTTAAGTGGCTCTTTTATTGGAGAAAGAGATACTTAAGTTGTGAGGAGAAGCTGTGATTCCTCTGTCCACTTCCCTCCCTCTGTTTTTCTTTCCCTTTTTGAACTGCCTTAATGGTCCTTTTCTTGTTTCCTGAAGAACTTTGGCTGTCCCGCCATGAGTCAATATATTTTACTGCTGGTACAACCCAGGAACCTGAGGGGAGGATCAGGATTGTTCTTTAACTTAAACAACTCAAAATTAACAAAATTCACCTTAGAGGGGAAAGGTCAGGTGAAATCAGGGGGTTGAAATTTCTTAGGTAACTCAGTATAAATAACCCTGAGGTAAAACAAGTACATGCACAGTATGTGTATTAAGGTATTTACAGTTACTTGGTTTCCACCAGATCACTTCAGTACACTTCAGTATTCTCTTACTCTTTTGGTTTCCTGTAAGCTGTTACGCTCTTTCCAGTACCCAAGGCATTTCTCTTGAAACATTATTGCTTGAGTTTTAAACTAACTCTTAAGGTCTCTAAAGGCAGTTTCTAACTACACCAGGCCAGGGAACTCTGCACTCTTCAGAGCTAACTCCCAGTTTGACTCTTATCATTAGAAATTCTATTTTCTTTCTTTGGCCCGAACGGGAGTCTCTGTCTGATTTCCCATTTGTCCTTGCTAATTTCCCCCCGTTCTCCTGTCTTTGTTAAACTGCTCTCAGTCAAGTCTGGATTCTGAATGAATTCTCTTCAGCATTCAGCAGCCTGTCACCCAAAGCTCTCTGTTTCTGTGAATAATTAACCTTTCAGAGTTTGTACAGCAATTCTAAACTTTTAAAAAGTGCAGTCCATCACAAAAGCCTTCCGGACGCAGTAGTGGGACACAAGTCAGTCTGACTTAAACCTAATGGAATCAATGGGATGACTTTACTGCAGCAAAGGGAAGAACTAGATCAAAAATTCCAGTAAAGTGATGAATTCTTTCTTCTCCAGTAACATACAGGTGTAGAAGCAGGTAGTATGCCATCAGGACATACATTTCTCCATCTCAATGGCAGCCGGTAATATGGACAGGGGAATGCATGGCATGATAATATTCCTGTAACGTTGTGCTACTGGGAAAAGAGGGGGATGGTAAGGTGGAATTGCTCTCCCTCTTTCCCCTTTTTTTGCCATAGTGTTTACAACACTTTCTCCCTAGTGTTAAAATATTCTGGATATTAGCAGCAGTTAGTAAAATATCTAATTTCATTTGGTTCCCCTTAAAACTGAAGTTCTTGAGATAACTTGCTACGTTTAATAGCCATTGGCATTTATGCTAACAAGTTTTGTGAATCTGGCAAATTTCCTCCAAAAATGCTGTGTTATACAATTTTTATTTCTTTAAGAGTAGCAAGAGTTGAAGTTGTGTTTGAATACATCTTATATTAAAAATATGACTTGCAGCTCATAAAGAATCCCAGGGTGACAGATATTGCATCTAGAAAACTGTCGGCCAAGAAGAAGATAACTTCTGCTGCAACCAATGGCTTAGCGAAAAAAGCTGCCAGTACTTGTCCAGCTAATTTGACCTGTGACTGTTATGCAAAAGACAGAGTCTGCAGTATTTGTCTCTCAAGGTAATTAGTTTTGATGCAGTAAAATTAACCTCTAGTGTTGTAAAGAATGTTAGAAACATAGATTAATTGGATACATTATTTAATAAATACAAGCTAGCATAAGACCTCTGCAGAAGTGCTTACCGAATGCTCATTTTGTGTTCACAGTGTTCACACAGGTGTTCGTTTTCAGTACTGATACTGCCAGAATGCACATATTTTGATTGTATAGTTGCTTAAATAATTTAATGTACAGGGTTTGTTAGATTGTTAGTACCACTCTATAGAATTCACAAACCATCACATTGCCTGTGTAATTTAAGTGCTAGCTGTTGTATATGAATGCATGTGTGTATACATGTGTTTAACATTTGGAGGACATGGCAGCATTATAGATGTTTTGATGGTATTAAGAGACAATATATTGGTGTAGCCACTTAAATTCAGGATGCTAGGTATACCTTGGCATGTATATAAAAACTTTATACCCTACCTTTCTGACCTCACCCGAGCAGCCAAGATGGCTAACTGATTTAAAACCACGCCTAATAAAAGCATGTGCTGAAAAACATTGAAACCAAACACACATAATTAAATCCAATGCTGAAATGCTAAATCATAAATTGATCACTGAGGGTGGAATTTCCTTTTCTAACATTGATTTGAGAAGAGAAAGAGTGTTAGTCTCCTGCCTGGGAGGAACTGATGAGATGGAGGGATTCTGTTTTCTTACAGAATGTACATTAATGTTACTTTATGAAGGAAAATCTTAGCGAATATTTTGTTGTCAAACTACAAACAAGCTCATATCTTCCTAAATCTGTGTTTTCTGTCTCCCAATGAAGATTCATCAGCCCATATTGAAGATAAGAAGGATTTTTCCTATTATAAAGTTCTAGGCTTGAATCCCACTAAGTTGATAACAGTGCTTGAATTACTTCTTTTGAAAAAGATAATTAGCAAAAAAATAAACTAAAAAATAAAAGGCCGACTGATGAAGATTTCTTGAAATGGCCTTTTATCCAGAACACCACCTTTTGAACTTTTATATTTTGAATGCCATTTTTTATCAGCAGTTGTAGCACCCAAGTGTTATGTAACACTAAGGAGATGATTGTACAGTTGAAATCATGTATTGTGCAGTTTGTAATGTTTCAACACCTCTACTAAGTATATGATTATATGACATGATATAACTCCTAATGAAATTAATTTAGATTTTGCCTGACAGTGTTGCATTTTGCTTTTGTGTTTGATGTAATTACACTGTGTACCTTCTTTGTTTAACTCCCAAGGCGTCAGCAGGTTGCCCCGAGGGCAGGCACACCTGGATTCAGAGCACCAGAGGTATTAACCAAGTGCCCTACTCAAACTACAGGTACAGTATAAACTAGATACTTCCTATCTAAAACAATTAAAATGTGTTTTATTTCAGATCCATATAGTATCTAGATTTAGCATCGTGTCTCCTCTTAACTGGACGGGCTTTGCATTCCAGGGTAGGATGTGTCACAATCCCTTTGTGTCTATCTCCCCTTCCACTCTTATGTGATATTTAGCTGCCAGAAGATAGGGAGAGGTACCAGGAGGAAACTGTAGTGTTTTTTCCCCTTAGAATTCCACCCCTGTTCTAGTGGAGTTCCTTCATTTTCTTCCAGAACTCCAGCTGAACCCCTTGAGCTTTCCAAGAGTCTCTGCTGCCCCCACTTGCATAAATATCTCTTACCATGTCCTTATGGTGTTGCACTGTAGATAAGTGAATGGTCTAGGATGTATGCAAGTAAGATACATGCAGTCTCAATCTGGAACTAAGTAAAGGTTTTTTCACTAAGTTCCATTCAATCACATACCAACACAAGACTCCAGAGAGCTACAAGAACAAGTATAGTTTGAAGAAAATAAAGCAAACAATCATAATCTACATTGGATATATCTATTCATTGCATCACTCATTTTTAAGGATAGGCAGGAACCTGGCAGGAGTCATTGTACAGGTGCCCTTGGCTCATCTTTCCTTTATAGCTGCTGCACACACACTTGCTTCATGGTTTCCTTTCCCCCAACTTATTCCTTGCTACAAGCAGAGTATTTTTAATCCCTATCTTCCCAATTACATGGGACTGAGCTTTTTCCTGAATTGGAACTATAACATCAGAAGTGGTCCATCCCTTGCTGAAAAAAAACATAGCTGGAACTATGGAACCCAGCCAGCTACTGCCTAGTTTCGCATCTTGCGTTTCTGGGAAAGGTAGTTGAAAAGGATGCAGTGGATCAGCTCCTGACTTACTTGGAGAAAGCTTTAGTGTTCGATCCATACCAGTCGGGCTTCTGTCCCAGGCATGGGGTTGGTTGCCTTGGTGGAGGATCTCCGGCGCCAGCTGGATCACGGTGGGTTGGCAGTATTCGTGTTGCTTGATCTATTGGCTGCGTATGATGTGGTCAGCCACGAGTTACTGGTCCACCGCTTTGCCAGGGCTGGAATTAGGGGAACAGTCCTTCGATGGCTGTGTTCCTTTTTCCGGGACCAGACTCAAAGAGTGGCAGTGGGGGAGATGTTATTGTGTCCTTATGGGCTTCCTTGTGGGGTACCACAGGGAGCAGTGCTATCCCCCATGTTATTTAACATCTTCATGCGCCCTCCAAGACAGCTGGTCCAGAGTTGCGGGCTGCGTTGCAATGGATATGCAGATGACACCCAACTCTATCTCATGGAGCTGGCAAAGTTCCCCAGGGCCTGTAAAATGGAGCTCTACCAACGAGTCTATGGTTGCGGCCGGGGTAATGAGATCATTGTGCCCCCCTCAGGCTTCACTATTACATTTAGTGCACACCCTTGTTAGATAACTGCAGGAGGTAGGAGGGATCTTGCCATCTTGGCTTTGTGGTTAGAATGCTGTTTTAGGGTGGGGAATTTATTCGTATATAATCCACCTTGAGTCCAAGGAGGAAGGCATACTATAAATGTAAATAAATAAATAAATGCCTGAACAAGTAGATTTTAAAATCTACTTATGATTTCCACACCAATGGCACTTAAACACAGAGGAGAAAATTGTAGTTATATGTTACTGAAGGTTTGTTTCAATTGCAGCAATTGACATATGGGCTGCAGGAATCATATTCCTTTCTCTGTTGAGTGGCCGGTATCCATTTTATAAAGCAAGTGATGATTTAACAGCTTTGGCACAGATCATGACTATTCGTGGATCCAAAGAAACTATTCAGGCTGCTAAAACATTTGGTATGCAAATTTTGTATTTTTATAATTGTATGTTAAAGCTGTTTTTAGTTATTAATTTTTCTATAGATAATTTATTTTCCTAGATACATATATAACTTCATATAACATGGCACTGGAATTATTTATCTTAGCCAATAGAGGCTGTATCCAGCAGCATTTTCACTGGAAAATATATAAGTAATAAAAATCGGGGGGAAAGGGGGGGACCCTTTTTGAACACTGAAAATACTGAGGGACTTGTTAGAGGGCAGAGAAGCCTCAGTGGTAGAACAGTTGCTACAGGGAAATGGGAAGAGATGGATCCAGCCCAAGGCTCAGAACATGTTGGATATACGTTTTTTTTTCTTCAAGTAAATCACAGCAGCACAGGTAATTATATTAATGTATGAAAATGTAAGAGAGCCAGCATAGTTAAGACTGGCAGACTCTAATCTGGAGAAGCAGGTATGATTCCAGGTATGATTGCTCTACATTAAGCCTTCTATGTGACCTTGGATCAGTTACAGTTCTTTTAGAAGTCTCAGCCCCACCTACTTCACAAGGTGACTGTTGTGAGGAGAGGAGGGGAAGGTAATTATAAGCCACTTTGAGACTCCTTAAGGCAGTGAAAAGTGGGGTATAAAAACCAATTCTTTTTCTATATTACTTGTAAATTAAGTTAATGAATTATGGTATATTTATATTCACAGGCAATCATGACCAGTAACTGCACTGTTGTCCTTTCACACAAAAAACACCTTCATGCATCAATATGTGTATTTATCAAGGTTCATCCATTCTTAGGGTTTTAGAATCTGATTCCTAAGAAAAGTACGCAAATAACCATGTGTGCACATTAGAGAGGCCAAAAGGTTTGATATTTACAAATGTATGAATGAAATAAAAAATGCTGGGTAAATTTGTCGGTTTAGTGTGTTCTAAAGTGAACAGGGTTCCCAGAATTCCACAAAAGCACACCATAAATTCCCTTTCTTTACCACTTCTTATATCCCAGGATGGGTAAACATGCCTAGAAATGATACCCTCAGCATGGAGAAACTAGGACTCCAGTCATCTCTTCCCATATGAGATTTAATTGTGTTGCACTTCAGTCTGCTTAATCTGGACTTTTCCCAATGTCACTAGTTGTTCTGCTTTGTTCTGTTCTGTTCTGTTTTGTTGCAAAATAGTAATGTGACATATGCATATCCTAGGCATTGTGTCTCTGTATAAAAGATGTTTCCGCACAGGGCAGGGGAAACTCACAAAAGGAAAATGCTACGTTCTCATGACAAATTAGAAATGACAAATGCGCTACATTAGTTGGTAGCTGTATAGCACTACATGACTTTAAAGTATACATGTATAGTATTCTTCATATCAGCATTAGAATGATGCATTCAGAAAACTGTAGTTGCATACTGGGTAACAAACATTCTAACCATCATGCTTATTCACACAGGTAAATCAATATTGTGCAGCAAAGAAATCCCAGCACAGGATTTAAGAAAGCTCTGTGAAAGACTGAGAGGAACAAGTATTCACTCTGATATTTCAACAGTTGATGTACAGATCAACTCATCTCGAGAACTGACCTTACCAGCTGAAATAAGCAACAGTTCAGAGTTTGTGTCTCAGACACCTCAACAGTGCATCCAGTATCAGAAGAAGAACTGCCATGAAGGTGATGGCATGAATGTTAGGACTTCAGAGAAAGCAGTTGGTCCAAAAGGATGGGACAATGTCCCTGATGAGGCCTATGATCTTCTTGATAGGTTGCTAGACCTAAATCCTGCTACAAGAATAACTGCAAAGGATGCCTTGCTCCATCCTTTTTTCAAAAATATGAAACCATGAACAGACACTTAACATAATTTTCCTTCACTTACTGCATAGAAGAGTAGCACCAGAAGTAGTTACCTTTAATTGAAATCAAAGTCCCAACAAGGCTTTGTTTTTATCTCATGACAGCATGTCATGCAACAATAACACTGATCATCTATTAAACATACTTCTGGTGGGAGACTTGACAACAATTTATTCTTGGGTCACATTTTTTTCAGGGTAATGTGGCTAATTGTTTATGATACTGTTGGGCCACTGAAATGCATTTTCAGGTCTGGTCTCTGTGGCCTGGCTGCTACACCTCTTTGCACCCCAGAGCTAAGCAGATCAGGCCTGCACACTGTCAGAAACAGTCTGCCTACATGAATGATTGTGCTTTAATTGTTTGTACTTCCAGTTTTGTAGATGGAATATATTAATTAGCATAATAGAACACTATTCACTGAAGACTACATGTGAATAGGGCATTTACATTATTTCTGCCCCTGGAAAAGCAGGTTTGAAGTTCTGGTGTCCCGAAGAAATGTGCCCTTTGGCATACTCTCATTATGAATGATGTGAGAGAACTAAAAATCATAGCTGGCCCAACATATCATTTTAACACCCAGATGTAAAGTCCTCATTTTCCCCACCAAAGTTCCCTTTTCATGTTAATTTAACTGTTAATTTTCATATCTAAAACACCCTGCAATTGAAATGGTCAAGATTTGAGGCATACTGACAGATTTGCTTCATATTAATTGGTGGTAAAGTGAGGTAAAAGTGGTATGAACAGTGTTCTTGGAATCTTTCCCTATAGGGAAATGTGACATCTTTCCATCTCTGTAAACATCTGGGGTGTGTATAGTTGTCTTGATATTGTACCCAATCTATATTTTCTAATGTGAAAAGAACCTTGTATATTTTGTAGGGCTTATCACCCACTTGCTTATTGAGTCTGTCCTATAGCATGTGATTGTCTGTCTGAATTATGACAGAAATTTGGGGTTTTGTAAAATGACCAAAATAAGGATTGGTTTGGTTTTTCTAATAAAGGTGAAATATTACATCACATCAAAATATTTGGGGGGGGGGGGGGGTAGGGATTTCTTTAATGCAAATGTAATTGTTGTGTTTTGTTACTATGTTAAGCATACATTAAACTTTGTAAAAGAGTATTAAGATACCACTATTGAACTCACTGGGCTTTAACTACATGAAACTGGGCTACAAGTTACTACAAGTTACCATGCGCAAAACTGCCGCACATGCATGTTTGCGGCCACGCATGGTGCAAATGTGCATGCGCAAAAGTGCTGAGCATACGCATTTGCGCATGGGCCGCCACGCATGCGCGGTGGCCAGATCGCCCTCCCCCCACACCGGTCCGCAGCCTAGAAAAGGTTGCGGACCACTTGTGTAAAGGATATTAAATTCTGGTAGACTTGTGGTAAAGTCTTAATATCCTGAAAGTCAGCAGAGAACCTTATATGGCTGATAAGCACAGCATGCAGAGTCCATGTGGTCAGAAAACAACAAAGAAAAGCACGTTCTCCAAGTTGTACTTAACTAATAGAGTAACTATTAGTTAATTCTACACATCTATAATTAAAGATTCCTATTCTAGTCTACATAGCTGGATGGTTACAGGTGCTGGAGGCATCTCGGCTCCATCATGTTGCAGGCTTGAGGAAAGGAGGAGAGGAGGAGGAGGAATATTCAGGAATCAGGAAATTACCCTCTAGGGGCAGATGAGATCAGAAAGTGAGTGGTCAGTGTTCCTATCTATCTGACTAACTCAATGGTGAAGAGTGCTCCTGTTTGAGTCTCAAGTCAGGAGACATCGCCCGGAGTTATTTCCAACACAGTGAAACCTAGGAAGGTCCCACAAGGCATGCATCTCTGGGAGGCAGGTTCCACAAGATGGGGGACCTTACCGAGAAGATGTTTGCCTTTGTTGACCCAAGGTGGGCAGTCTGTGAAAAAATTCAAAAATCCCAAGTGAAGAGTGAAGAAGATGTGGAGGATAATGCAGTGAGAACCCATAATAGTCCAAGCTGAGCAATGGCCCTCCAACCTACCCACCTTTGTAGTCAATGCTCCCCGTCCCCCAGTCACCAGCCATGATGTACAGGAGCTGTTGCCTCTGGCATAATCCATACTTGCGCTGACATCGGGGTCAGTTGGTTTCCTATGGTGATTCACCCACACCCCAGAATTGTTCTGTAAGTCATCATGTAGTTTAAAATATTTGATTGCACTTAATCCATTTCTCAAACACTTATAGATCACTTTAAATGTATTTACTCTAAAATTGCTGATGGGGCTTCCCTTGGACCACACAAAAAGGGGGTCATAGAGCCTACGTGAACAACGTCATGTGATACGGGGTTTGTCATGAAGAAAACCATGAGAGAAAAAAATCGGCTGGATCCATAGAATACTTAATTTCTTATGTAAATTCCTATGTCCATACTTCTTAATGTTTATAATACAACTTTTCCATATGAAGTGTGAAGAATTGTAAAGAACTGCAGATACTAAGCAGCTTTTAATGCAGTAATAATTAATTCAAGATATTTAGAAGAGTAAAGTGATGGTGGTGAGGGTTTTTTGGCCTTAGCTGATAGCGATAAATGTTTGCAGATGTCACAATATTGATTGCAAAAAACTGAAACCCACAAAACCCTGGGGTCTAGGTCTTAGTAATTCCTGCTGTGTATGTCATTTCAGCACATCGCGTCATAGATAACTTATTCATCTAAAAGAACCGTGGCCAAATTTGGCAGGAAGAGTTGTCTGCCAGTGCTCATAGATGTATTGTTTCCTTATCCTTTTTCGCAAGTAGGCTGTGGAATTACTGGAATATTAGTTGAAACCAAACAAAAATGTCAGTTATTCATTATGACATCTGAACATGTGTGCTTGTGCTTTCACTTTTCTGTTGCGTTAGCAAATTAGCTGCCTGAAGTCCCTCAAAGTGAATGATTTTGTGGGTTTTTATTTCAAGTATGTGAGGCTACTCCATACACACAAACCTCCTAACAAGGGAGCACTTCTGCATTGTTTTGGCATCCTGAAGAAAGGCTCATATATGCTAATGGCTGTGCCAGGGCAGACCTTCCATTGCTTATCTTTTCTGGCCAATGGAAATACACGGGAGCCAGTTATTCCCCTGGTGCAACAACGTATCTTGGGCAGCTGTAATGATTACTTTATCTTGTTTTAATGGTAACTTGTTTCACCTGACTGACAATAGCTAAGCAAGGTGAAAGTAGGTTCTGCTGCCAAGAGGGGATTTGTGTGCAACAGATGCAGTTCCCATTCCATTCCCCTCTCTGGAAATACAAACAAGTAATTTAGTCCTTCTCCAGTCCCTGGTGTTTGCTCCGGGGAGGACTGTAAGATCCATAGGCAAAAATCGGTGAATGAATGAACAGGCAACCAGAGTATGTGGTAATTTCAGGTAATTTCAGCAACCTGATCAGAGTCTACCGTAGTGGGGGTGGACTCTGACTCTTTATGCTTTTAAAAAAAGCCACATTTCATACAAACCCACCCTGAAAATAAGACAGCACAGCAGTTTGAGATTGGAACTCTATTGATCACCATCGGGTTAATGTATTAAGAAGTGTTTTTAGGGGCTTTTATTGTGTTTTATTGGATTGTTGTAAACCGCCACGAGAATTTTTGAGAGCAGCAGTATAGAAATGTGAAAATAAATGAAATAAATATTGTGTTGGCTTGTTTGTTCTGTTGCATGGGTAAGTGAATGCTGTTTCTAGAATGATGTGTCTCACTCTTGTTGGAATGTAACATGTCTGCATCCTGAACTGGCATGAGAACATGTTCATTCTCATACATAGCCCTCCTTGGGATTCTAGTCTCCAGCTGGCAGTGCTGTCCACACTCTGAAAAGGACAGTAATAAATTGGAAAGAAACCAAGGGGCAGAAAGAAATCATCCAGGACTTGGGAAGTGTGACATAAGAATTTGGAGCTTGGGAAACAAGCTACGAAATCCTGAGAAAAGACAGCTGGGGCAGCTGCAAGTATATAAATACTTAAGTGGCTACAAAGGAGAGGAAAGGGTGCATTCTTTCCAGCAATGATATGGTTAAATGTGCCCAAACGTCCGTTCCAGACCTCCTCCCCCACTACCCTCTAATTTGTGGTCTTTTCTCTTAATTTAATGGTCAGGAAGCAGTTAATAAAATTGCTTTATGTAGAGCGAGACTTCAAAATGCAAATAAAAAACAAAATGATCAGCATATAAAATAACAGAGAGAAAGAAAATAGCCTCAGGAAAACCATTGTATTATTTTTTTCTAACCAAACAAAAATTCAGGACAGGTTATGCAGTAGTTTCCCTTCTCAGCCTGATAGGCATTGCACAAATGAATCAGTACTTGATCTGCAGATGACCATGAGGATTACCAGCACTGCCTCAACAAATGCTGAAACATTTTGAGGCTGGTGGTGTTCAAGAAAGATGTGATGTCTCTTCCTAACAACAGTAGAGAAGTTCTCCTGATCTCTATGGTAAAGACCACAGAGACATGGAAGTAATCCTAGGGCATTTCTTTCCCATGCTCAGTTTCTCGAGGGCAGTGGAGTGGTGTCATGGCTGGGCAAATGGTAAGCATAGTGAACCCATACATGTAATGTGAAGAAATACAGGAACTTCAGACCAAGAGGGAAATGTATCTATTTCTATTGAATATGCATAAATGCAGTGGAGAAAGTACATGAAGAACACTTTCCCTCCATTTCCCATAATGCTAGAACCCAGGGGCACTCAAGGAAGTTAATGGGTATAATACTGAAAGATCTATTTCAGATTTTCTTATACATCCAAGCTACCAGAATCTGGAAAAGTTCAATAACAGGTTTTAGTTATGGCTCAGAATATGCTGGACTTAGACAATTAGATAATTACCAGCAATTCCCTTCTAGGAATGTTTCACAGTTGTATGGCGACAGACGGGGCAAGCAGCATATGGCAAGGTGAGAGCTTTGATCACTGACACAGTTTGGTTTCTCCTTGTGTTTTTGTACACTACAACTGAATTCCAGGGGATTGATTGGCTGTTTTGACAAAGAATTATCATTGGCTGTATTTGGTTGTGTGACACAGTCTACTGATGTAACAGAATTGATTTTTGCTATATATTCCCTGTCATGTAAGGAGTTCATAGCCTGACAAAGAGTGCTTGCACTCGAAAGCTCACACCCTGACTAAACCTTTGTTAGCCTTAAAGGTGCTACTGATTTTATTAGACGGTAAAGGATTCTGGTAGGCTTTGTGCTTCTTTCTTTGTTTTCTAATTAGTGTGAGAGACATTCTATGTTGTTTCCTTTAAAAGACTCCTAGCATATTGCAACACTGTAAAACTATATTCAGCACAGAATGGGTTTTGGAAAAAACAGCAATAACTAATGCGAGGCAAAGCACCATGTATCTACTCAAGAGTTAACGTGACAAGAAAATGCCTATTCCACCTTGCAGGTGCCAGTCACTGGGTCTTCCTGCCTGCAGGGCCCTTATCCTTTTCAAGACCAGAATCAAGATGTGGTAATTAGCTCTTCATGGGAACCTATGGTCCACTGAGCTTCCCCCATTATACCCAGATCCATAACCCCTAAAAACGTAACAGTTATTTCTATTTAGCCATTTTTAATTAACAAACCCCAAATAGCATTCTTAAAACACAACACTTCCCCCCAAAAAAAAACTTTGTCCTGCATATTCCCTCATTTATTGTCATTAGGGCTGGAAGTCAGAGAAGCCATCTGGGGGAGAGAGGGATATGTAGAGGAAAAAATGGGGTAAGAAGAGGACTAGAGGGGGGCACTGACAGTTTCCCCCCCAGGACTCTCTTGCCCCATACCTCTTATTCAGTCCCGAATCCTTCTATTGGCTAATCGGGGGGGGGGGATAATAGGGAGATATTTAAAAAAACTGAGGGGGTGGACAAATCTGGACTTTCTTCCACCTTTAGAAAAAGCTATAAATTTTAAGTGATTTCACTTTATGTTGTCCAAGCCCAGCCTAGCTGTAATTGTGTGGATCAGGAGCAAATTGGGGGGTGGGTCAACCCTAGACTACTGCTTAATACTGAATTATTTAATCTAAAAGTATATCTGGCAATCCAAGGAAACATTATACGCTGCCTTTGTGGATTTGAAGGTAGCCTTTGATTCTGTTGTTTGCAAAATGCTATGGGCAAAATTGATAAAAGACCCACTTACTCCACAAGGTTTCTGTCATGGGGATAGGAAGGGAAGGTCTCCTGATTGCAGATAAAGATAACAACTAGCCATCAGAGTTTGTAACAGTGATGGTCCAAAATCCAATTACCAGTTAATCCAAAATCGCAGCTTCAAGTCCAAGAGGAAATCTAAGAGAAGAGTTCTAAAACACAGGCCAAGACCCAAGACATGAGGACCACATTCAGGGGCTTTACGCACCGGGATCTTTGTAGCAAATTGGTCACTGAATGAAAAATCGCCATTTAAAATAGTGGAATTCGTCGTTATGCATACCTGCCTTTGTAGTGGAATCCAGTTGCGTTTTGTAGCGTTTCCCACAGGCTTCCGGTCTCGGCAGAAATCGCTAGAAAGGAAGCGCTATTGCCGAGCTCGTCCCACCCCTGGCCGTCAAGCAGCCAATGGGCAGCCGTTAGCATGCTCCCAAACAGCCCCTTTCCCTTTAAGAAAGGTTTAAAAAAAAAACACCCATTGCAACGAATCTGTGTTAATTCGTTGCAACGGAGAGACCCATCCAGCTGCCTGGTGTGTTTGAGCTGTCGTTTGATCGTTGCCACGCTCCCTCCGAGTGGAAAAAAAAATCCCCCCCTCCCCCCCCCCTCTCACGGGCCCGATTTTCGGCTGAATGAATGTGTAAAATGTGTGTGCTTAGTGACTGAAGGGGAGGGACTGAAGCCAGGGAAGCCTCTAAACTGAAAGAGGCTCGCTGGTGCGTTATCCCCGCTCACTTGGAGAAAAAAAAATGGCGATCGCTTCGCCGGAAGATCAGAGAAGAGAGCCAGGGGGAGGGACTTTGTAGAAACTGCAACAATATTAACGCACAGGTCTTTTTCGCTAGTGTTGCAGATTGGTTGCAGGAGTGTATCGCTTTACGGAGGGTGAATCCACTTTTGGGGATTTCCCTGAAAGCGCTACAAGGAAGCGCTTTTTGCAGATTGGTTTCAGGTGTGTGGCAGATTGTCGACGACGTTGTGCAAAACAGCAAATCAGTAGCGTTTTCAATTGGCAACCATTGTGCTATTTTGAAGGCGTGCAAAAAGCCCCTCAGTATCCAGCAGACTCCTTACCTCCACACAGCCACTCCCTTTTTTGCTGCTTTTAAACATCACGCTCAGCACCTGCCTCCTCATCAGCCCTGGGTGTAAACTGCATGGAGCATTTATTCCAATCCCAGGTTGATTCAGTCCCTGCCCTCTATACAGAATGCGATTTCCATTTGGATTTTGGGCAATTTAAATTTTCCTTCTGCAGCAAGAAGGATTGATCCAGAGTGACCTTACCTTCATTGTGCGATATTTTGGAGTGCTTTTAATGCTCAATATTTTTCAAATCCGGATTGGGAAACCAAGCTCTGTGGTAGAGAACCTCTGATTGGCCACACCTGGTCATGTGACAAGCTTGCCTTAAAGGAAAAGCTCCTAATTTCTCTCAACTTCTGTCGGTCCTGGATTTTTCCTCCCTCCTCTGCCTTTTTTGATCCTCTCCCCCACCCCTCCTCCAAGAAAAAAAAGAGGCTCCCTGCTTGGCTCCTCTTCCCCCCCCCCCCCTTCAAGAAAAGAAAGAAAGAGGCTTGGCTTCCCCCCCCCTTCTGAACTACCCTAACCATGTGCAGAACACTTTCCTGTTTCAATGCAGAGGGGAGGGAGAGGAAGACCCGAGTTCAAAGCGATCTGAATTCAACAGGATTGACAATGGAATAAAGAAAGTAAGTGCAGACTGCCTTGCTCCTGCAAACATTCCTCTTCATTGTTGATGTGGAGCCATTGCTGTGTTGCCAACCTAGCACTGCACCTTTTGTCTTGTAGTTCCCTCCTTGTCTTTCTCCTACGCTGTTCCTGAAACTCTAGTGACACGGGAGGTGAACTAGCCAACAGATGACTCTTGTCAATGCAGGGCTGAGGAGCTATTGTGCTGGTGCTTAGCCATGGATTTATGTCTGGCTCCTCTTCTGCAGTGTCTCTGTCACTGGCTGTGGCTTGAGGTCAGGTCTGCTGACTGCCTCAGCATCATTTTGCTCTGTTGAAGCTGGTTGGTCCATGACAGAAAGTGATTGTAGGCTGCTTTCAGATTCAAAGTGGAGAAAAGTGAGGTAATGAAAAATGACTCTTCTTCTTCTAACAACTCCACCTTAAATCAGGATTGTGGCAACTGATGACAGTATGAGGACAATTATAAACATAGCTACAGTTTCTAGGCTTTCAGGCAACAACTACTTTCAGTATTGCAGCAAATAGCACTGTGAAGCATGTGGTTTTATCACACATTCCATGTATGAAAACTAGTGAAAGAGGGATTGGAATATTTGGAAACATGGTATCCTTGAAAGAGCTCTAGCCCATGGGTTTCACCAATTGTGGTTGCCCATAAACCCAAACAACCAGGAAAAATTAGACTCTGTTGATATGCGGCCACCCAAACCAAGCCATAAAGTGAGAATATCACATCACACCCACAGTGGATTATATCATTGCAGACCTGAATGGGCAAACCAATTCTCCAAACTTGTTCTTAATGCTGACCAGAATTCAGATACATCACCACATTTACCACTGACTTTGGTCTTTGGTGCTACAAATGGCTAAGTTTTGGCATCTCTTCTGTTGCTGAAATATTTCAGAATGTGATCTGTGAAAGCTTGCCTGGACTAGCTAGGGTGGTCAAACCTCCGGGATAACATTCTGGGATTAGTGACAGACTCTTAACTGTTGAAGACTGGCTGCAACAGTGCAGTCCCACATTAGATCCTAAGAAGTGTAAATACAGTAAGGAGGAGATAGGGTGTTTTTTTTAATGTTTTCTTTACCAGTGGTGTTTCTCCTGATGCAAAGCAAGTTGTGAGCCATATCTGAAGCTGCAGACACTAATACTTCATTGAAACTTAGAAGTCTTCTTGACCTTGCTACATTTGGTGGGCATTACATACCCAATCTTGCAGGTATAAAACATAATTAATAAGCCTAGAGCTACTTAAGCATAAACAAGCTATCTCCAGCAACTATATTTTTCTGCGGTTTCCAGGCTAATGCATTCACAACCATCAAGTTTGAGTCATTTCACCTAAACTATAATGTTATTGATTTGAGATATTTTTCTGTCTTTTCAGAGTTTTTCTTGATTAGTCTTTACATTTTGATCTGAATTTTAGAGCACCATGTGGCATACTCCCAGCATCTTTGATTGCTTAAATCTAAGTTCCAGCAACCACCATTTTTTGATTTTACATTTCTAAGAATGCTGTCTCTACTCAAAACAAAAACCCAACATTACTTTATTATATTGTGGGGAAGAGAGAAAGCCAGCAAATGTGCCTGAATGTCTCAAGGGTGTCTTTATTCACTATGGCTCTTTGTAGAACTTCTGAGTTTTCTTGATTCCCCCCCCCCCCCCATATTGTATTCCTACACAAATACTTCTGGCCTTCAGAAAGAAAGAAAAAAGACAGCTGCATTTTAGGTTTAGTTTTAATTTGAATTTCTGCATTTCTGTTGTTTTAGGTCTAACTTTGTTAACCTGCTTTTTCTCTCCATCCTCTCTCAATCCATTTACAGAAGAACGCTGATATTTACTGCAAAAAGTTCATTCTTCTTGGTGGGTGGAAGACATCTGGGAAACTGTTATCCCCTCACATCTACCTTCAGAGGCAAGGCCAAAGTGTTATCCCTTGGAAAGAAAAGGAGGGGACTTAGTCCCTCTACACAGACACACACACACTGTGATAATTCCTTTTTCATAGTTGGTGGTGGGAAGGGAAATGCCATCAAATTGTAGCCAGCTTCTGTTGACCTTGTATGTTTTTCAAAGCAAGAGATGTTCAGAACTGATTTACCATTGTCTGCCTTTGTGTAGCAACTCTAGACTTTCTTGGTAGTCTCCCATCCAAATGCTAACAAGGCTTACCCTGCTTAGCTTCCAAGATGTTATGGGACAGGGCTAGCCTGGGCCATCCATATCAGAGCTTTTCATTGAAACTGATTAATAATAAAGTCAAAGTTTAATATTACAGTCGTTCAGCCCAAGTTATATAAAAGTGATCAATAATGTATTGTCTCTATCCATGTCAGAGTACCTGTGAAGTTGTTGCCATATTATCTTACTGCCTATGATAAGGGGGGAAAGTTCAAGGTTATCAATGCTTACCATTTCAAGAACATTTCCATTTCTTTTGTGTGACTCATGTGTGTATTCATGTCCTCTAATTCAGGAGTAGTCAACCTGTGGTCCTCCAGATGTTCATGGACTACCTGCCAGGGGCTCATCCTCTAATCCGGTGGTCCCCAACCACCAGGCTGCGAAGGCCCTGGCACTGGGCTGCAGTTCACTCTCCCCGCCCCCCCTGCAGTAAGAAACTTCCCAGGCCGCAAGCTAATTGGCCGCAAAAGCGCCCGATTTGCTTGCAGCCAGGCAAGCTTCTTTTTGTGGGAGGAGGGGAGAGGGAAGCAGGGCACGCATGCGTATGCACATTTGCGCCATGAGTGGCCGCAAACGCGCATGCGCGGCAGTTTTGTTTATGTGCGTTTGCAACTGCAAACGCGTATGTGCAGCCAGGCCATGCATGCGTGGCATGCACGGCCGGGCGATCGACCTCCCCACCGCCGCCGGTCCGCAGTCTTAAAAAAGTTGCGGACCACTGCTCTAATCCATTCAATTATTGCTTGCTCATTACCATAAGATGTGACATTGATTAGGACAGAAGTACTTTGGAAGCCAATGTAATCAGTTTCATTTCTGAATGAAGCTGAGCCATAACCCTGCTAATTTAAAAAATGAAGATATGAAAATCAAGAGGGAAGTTATCTATTTATCTATTTATCTATTTAGTTATTTATTAATTACATTTCTATACCACCCTCCCCCAAGGCTCAGGGCAGTTCACATAGAATGTAAACAAGAACAATACATCAAACTCAGTGATTATAACGAATGAAAGGTAACAGTAATAATAACAACAACAGAGAAAATAACATTCTATCAGAGTAAACAATCTAACGGATCCATGACTGGTCAGATCCATCATATGGTTTCAAGGGAGGCAGGCTTGGGGGCCAGGTAGATGGTGTTAAGTTTTGGTCAACCTCAATCAAATTTATGGTGGAGGAGTTCCCTGGCCTGTTTGTGCGGCGGCCCCACCTGGCTTTAGGGGTCCTGCCTCTGCCAGCTTTGCAGCTGGCGCATCAGCCTCCTCTGCTGGCGGCTTCCCCACATCTGGAGCACTCCCTGGGGTGGGGCCATTTCCATCCCAGGGGGCATGCCAGAAGATATGTTCCACATCAATAACTTAGGTGAACCGTATAGAAATCAGGTTCACATACTTCTGAGTACCACAGACAAAGATTTCATAGAAACATAGAATCACAGAGTTGGAAGGAACCACATGGGTCATCTAGTCCAAACCCCTGCTTTAGAATCATAGAACCATAGAGTTGGAAGGGGCCATGCAGGCCACCTAGTCCAACCCCCTGCTCTAATAAATCTAAATAATAATAATAATAATAATAATAATATTATGCAGGATCAGACCAAAACATCCTAAAGCATCCAAGAAAAGTGTGTATCCAACCTTTGCTTGAAGACTGCCAGTGAGGGGGAGCTCACCACCTCCTTAGGCAGACTATTCCACTGCTGAATTACTCTGACTGTGAAATTTTTTTTCCTGATATCTAGCCTATATCGTTGTACTTGTAGTTTAAACCCATTACTGCGTGTCCTCTCCTCTGCAGCCAACAGAAACAGCATCCTGCCCTCCTCCAAGTGACAACCTTTCAAATACTTAAAGAGGGCTATCATGTCCCCTCTCAACTTCCTTTTCTCCAGGCTGAACATTCCCAAGTCCCTCAACCTATCTTCATAGGGCTTGGTCCCTTGGCCCCAGATCATCCTCGTCGCTCTCCTCTGTACCCTTTCAATTTTATCTACGCCCTACTTGAAGTGAGGCCTCCAGAACTGCACAAAGTACTCCAGGTGTGGTATGACCAGTGCCGTATACAATGGGACTATGACATCTTGTGATTTTGATGTGATGCTCCTGTTGATACAGCCCAAAATGGCATTCGCCTTTTTTACCGCTGCATCACACTGCCTGCTCATGTTTAGTTTACAATCCACAAGTACCCCAAGGTCTCGTTCACACACAGTGTTACCTAGAAGCGTATCCCCCATCCAGTAGGCATGCTTTTCATTTTTCTGACCCAGATGCAGAACTTTACATTTATCTTTATTAAATTGCATCTTGTTCTCATTTGCCCATTTTTCCATTGTGTTCAGATCTCGTTGAACTCTGTCTCTATCTTCCGGAGTATTTGCCAGTCCTCCCAATTTGGTGTCATCTGCAAACTTGATGAGTAGTCCCTCCACCCCCTCATCTAGATCATTAATAAATATGTTAAAAAGTACCGGGCCGAGCCCCGAGCCCTGAGGAACCCGCTACTCACCTCCCTACAGTCTGATGAAACACCATTGACAACAACTCTTTGAGTGCGGTTCTCTAACCAATTCCCTATCCACCTAACTATCTGAAAATCCAGATTGCAGTCCTTCAACTTATCCATCAGAACATCATGGGGAACCTTATCAAAAGCTTTACTAAAATCCAAGTAAACGACATCAACCGAATTTCTACGATCCAGCAAACCTGTTACTTGGTCAAAAAAGGAAACCAGGTTGGTCTGACAGGACCTGTTGGAGACAAATCCATGCTGACTTCCTTGGATCACCAATTTGTCCTCCAGATGTTTGCAGATCGCTCCCTTTAATATCTGCTCCATTATCTTCCCCACAACAGAGGTCTGACTCACTGGTCTGTAGTTTCCTGGGTCATCCTTCCTCCCTTTTCTGAAGATCGGAATAACATTTGCTCTCTTCCAGTCCTCCGGGACATCTCCAGTCCTTAAAGAGGTCCCGAAGATGATGGACAAGGGTTCTGCAAGTTCTCCGGAAAGTTCTTTGAGCACTCTCGGGTGCATTTCATCCGGCCCAGGGGATTTGAACTCATCCAGTGCAGCTAAATGCCTCTCGACAACCTCTCTGTCCATGTCAACCTGCCACCCAGACACTATCCTTTGGCTACTGCCATCTCTAGATGTGCCTAAACCCTTTTACCTATGGGAAAAAACAGATGTAAAATAGGCGCTAAGCCTTTCTGCTTTCTCTGCATCTTCCGTTAGAGTTTGTCCATCCGCACCCAACAGTGGACCTATTCCCTCCTTTACTTTACGTTTGCTCCTCACATAACTGAAAAATCTTTTATTGTTACAATGGGCTTCCCTGGCCAATCTTAGCTCACTCTCAGCTTTGGCCTTTCTTATGATTGATCTACAGTGCCTAGTAACCTGTAGGTACTCTTCTTTAGAGCTCTGTCCTTCCCTCCATTTCCTGAACATTTTCCTTTTCTTTCTTAGTTCCTCTTGAAGTTCTCTGTTAATCCAAATAGGCTTCTTAGAGCTCCTGCAGTGTTTTCGTCTTTCTGGGATAGTCATTGATTGAGCATGCAATAGCTCCTGTTTGAGTAGCGCACACCCTTCACATGCTCCCTTCCCTTCCAGCATTCTCGTCCATGGTATGACACTCATCATGTCTCTGAGTTTATTAAAGTTTGCCCTACGAAAATCCAACATCCGCGTCTGGCTACAAGCTTCCTTGCCTCCCCATCTCAAAAGGAATTCTATGAGGACATGGTCACTTCCCCCTAGGGTCCCCACCTCCTTCACCTCATCCACCAACTCTTGCCTGTTGGTCAGTATTAAGTCCAGTATGGCTGAACCTCTTGTGGGTTCATATACTATTTGATAAATGAAATTGTCAGCCAGGCAGGTCAGAAAGTTGCAACCACTCACAACCCTATCGCTCATCCTATCGCTTATGCAGGGCACTCACATCCCAATCGCTCATCCACTGTCACCTGCCACCCCCTTAAGCCTTCACAGAATCAGCCTCTCCGTCAGATGGCTATCCAGCCTCTGTTTAAAAATTTCCAAAGATGGAGAACCCACAACCTCCCGAGGAAGCCTGTTCCACTGAGAAACTGCTCGGTCAGGAACTTCTTCCGGACGTTAAGATGGAATTTCTTTTGAATTAATTTCATCCCATTGGTTCTGGTTTGTCCCTCCGGGGCAAGAGAGAACAACTCTGCTCCATCCTCTTTATGGCAGCCATGAAAATTCTCTTCTTTGGCACTTTGTCAAATGTTTGCTTGTATATCATGACTTGGGTTCACTAGAGTATTCCTGTGGGTGGGTGGATTTCCACTTGCAGAATATGACTTTCTCACCTCACCTCTCCTACTGCAGTCAAAATTCCCCCCCAGCTGCTTTTTCTACACAAGCTACAGGGGGAAGTAGTTTTTGAGCTACACCAGGAGTGAGAGAACAAACGGTAATGCTCCACAGTCAAAAATCCTTCTAGATCAGAGCCCCAAAGTACTGTAACTTAATGCAGTCATTAAATAAATTTTAAGAACAAGCTGTACGTTAAAGAAGAATTTATAGTGTACGATAATTCAAATACAAGTTTCCTAATTGAAAAAACAGTGGGGTCTTTTGGATACAGCTAGACCAAAACTGCTTTCTCTAGTTTCAATAAAAGAGAGAGAGAGAATAAGGTATGCAAAATGCTTTGCTAAAGTTTCATTGCCTATGAAATGTATAAGGCATGTAATAAAAGTAGTGAATAAATTAAACTATGCCAAGAATTTTATAAGGCATGCAGAGATGCCATGACCAGTAATCCCCTAGCATGCATACAACAAATGTTTCCTTATTTTCCTTGAGACTTCCAGCTACCACCTACTGATTGTGAGAGACAAGGATCTATCGAGAAGATCGACTCTCCTCAAGTTTAAGAAAACAAGAAAAGGCAGAGCTGTAGCACATATACCTTGTTTTATCACAGCACTGGAAGAAAAACGAGCATGTTTTTTTCAGATAATCTGGACAGCCTGTCAAAAGGCATAAAGAAATACTGTTTTAGCATGAAAAATTTAAGCAGACTTGCCAAACTCACTGCGTTAATCTAGCTCCCTGCTGTTTTTGAATCTCATTTGGCCATACTATATCTTGCTTAGGGAAGCTTCATATAAATATAAACTTCTATTGAATAGTTATTGCTTCAGTTCTCTTGCATAATGTTACTTTCAGCTAAGAAGCTTAGCAGGGAGCTGATCATCGACATAGGGTGACTGCTTAAGTTGGTGATGCACCAGAAAGCTTTCCTCACGTTGTTTCATAAACAACAAAGACATCACCCATGCCTCCAAAGGGCCAAACTAGTTCATTTTTTAAAGGGTTCTGGGTTGGATCTGTGTTCCCAGCCATATTCCACACCAAGTCAGAACTGGGGGTAGGCCATGGAATACAGTGTGCCCATGGAACACAGAAACAACTGCTCCTTCCAGCATTGTTACAGTATACAAAACACAGGAAGGGGGAGGAGGCAAGAGTCCTCCTTCTCCCCATGGGAACATCTTGAGACCAAAGAGGCTGTTTTTTATATAGCCATCCCACGCACCCAGACCCAACTCTTTTCAAAGGTGATCATCTAATATGGCTCTGACTTGACTGTCATCAAGGAGTGCTGGGCTGAGGTTCAGGGAGGGATTTGGAGAGTATATGGGAACAAGCATAGAAACACACACCTTGATTTCCAGTTTGATATGGAACATCCATTGTTCTTTGCCAGATAAACTCTGAATGAGTTTACTGCAACCTTAAATGCACAAGCAGTACATTAACTGATAGTATAAAGGAGGGCAACCCTCATTGGCTTTCAGAGTGTATTTAAGAACATGACCTGGCCTGTTTCCCCATGGAAAATTTCCCCCTGGTGGTACACACAGTATGTTCCTACTTTGTTTGGGAGCTTCCACAAGGCACCATGCGCTTTCCAAGCACAGCTGGAGGGGCTCTCTTTCAAGCCAGAGCAAAGGAAAACCTTTGTTCCAGCTGAAAGAGAAACAGTGCACTGGCTGCACACAGAATATCCTTGTTGAAGACCTGCCTGCAGCCAGCCCAGAAGGAAGGCCAAGCTTAGAGCTACCTTCTACCTTCAAAATTGAATCACTATGACACACACACACACCTTAGTGCTTTACCAGAGGTTTAATTTTTAAAAGAACCCTACTGCTTGGTAGGATGAGGTTGCAGGGCTGTGGGGGCAGGGGGAGCTGACCAGATTGTCAGCCAACCTAAGGAGCAAAAAGAGCTGGGGAGGGGTGCAATGGGGTATGTGAATACTGGCCCTGCCTGCCATGATCCCACTCACTGTAGCTGGCACAGCAGGGGGGGGGGCTTTTCCAACCCCTTTGTGAAAGCAGCTCCCCAAAAATATATAATGTACATGAATGTAAATTATAAACATGGCAGGTTGTCTTTTCAAAACAAAGGACAGGATGCTGACAGCATTTAGGACTTCTAACTAAAATTTCTATCATACATATGTAGTAATCTCTTCCACAAGTGGTACCCTCTTCTTGCTGTTGTCATGGGACTATGCATTTAGAGCTTAAATTGAAGCAAATAAAATCAAATGGCCTATAGAGCTATAGGTTAATCATATATTCCCAATGAATATATTATTATTATTATTATCATTATCATTATTATTATTATCATTATTACTATTTATTACTCGCCTCCCATGAAGGCGCAAGGCAGGTTATAATTTGGATTTTAAAAACCCATTGGGCCCTTCATACACAACCTCCATCTAAAGCTGTAGTCCAAAGAAATTAATTGCTAGACCTCAAGGGACCAAGCCCTATGAAGATAGGTTGAGGGACTTGGGAATGTTCAGCCTGGAGAAAAGGAGGTTGAGAGGGGACATGATAGCCCTCTTTAAGTATTTGAAAGTTTGTCACTTGGAGGAGGGCAGGATGCTGTTTCCGTTGGCTGCAGAGGAGAGGACACGCAGTAATGGGTTTAAACTACAAGTACAACGATACAGGCTAGATATCAGGAAAAAATTTTTCACTGTCAGAGTAGTTCAGCAGTGGAATAGGCTGCCTAAGGAGGTGGTGAGCTCCCCCTCACTGGCAGTCTTCAAGCAAAGGTTGGATACACACTTTTCTTGGATGCTTTAGGATGCTAGGGCTAATCCTGCATTGAGCAGGGGGTTGGACTAGATGGCCTGTATGGCCCCTTCCAACTCTATGATTCTATGATTCTAAGGAACCCATTCCTCTGTAGCTGGACAAACTTTACCATATCTATGGAAAATGCAGCAAGGAGTATGCCATCCTGCAATCAGAAGTGCCTGTTCTCCAGACCTAGACAGTTACTCAACCTGCATGTGTCTAATGAAGATCCATTGTCTACTACTGCACCAATAAGAATGAGGGAAGCTTTGGGGAGGACCAACCCTGTTCCTTCTTTCATAGTTCCAATCAGCATATGCTCAGATCCCTCATACTCATTGCAAATAGCCCATATTGCCGGCATGTTGTAATGCAGTGGTCCCCAACCTTTTTATCACTGGGGACCACTCAATGCCTTCTACTGAGGCCCGGTGGGGGGAGGTAGTTTACTCCTCTACTCTCAACCACTGCCCTAACGCTCTCTGATCGCTATGGTAATATTTAAACATCCCTTCAGAATAAGATACAGACATGCCACAACAATGAACATAAGGAACATTTTATTTTCATGGAAATTTTAACTCATGACAATGACAAATCAATGGGAACCCTGAGCTTGTTTCTCTGCAACGAGATAGTCCCATCTGGGAGTGATGGGAGACAATTCCACCCAAAGTGTGTTGTAAAGGGCCGGGGGGGGGGAGGGGAGAAGGTGTCCTTCAGGGCCCACCTCCAATTAGTCAAAGGACCACATGTGGTCCACAGCCCACAGGTTGGGGATCGCTATTGTAATGGGTCAAGTATTGGAGTGGGATCTGGGAGACCCAGGTTTGAATCTTCTCTCTGCCATGAAAGATGATTGAGTAATATTGGGCCGATCACACACTCTTAGCCTAACCTATTTCACAGGTCTGTTGAAAGGATAGAGTGGAGGAGGACAAAATATTGTAAGATGCTTTGGTATAAATGAAGTTGATAACTAATGTCTAAATGCCTCTCCAGATGGCTCAGCTAACAATTGTGAGTGAGCAGTTCCTCAAACATGAGAGCAGCAACTGTCTGTACCAATTACAAGCCATTACAACAATGCATATAAAGCAGGGCTAGTCAAATGCTGGCAGGGGCTCATGGGAATTGTAGTCCATGGACATCTGGAGGACCACAGGTTGACTCCCCCTGATATAAAGGATGCTAATATGACATCTGCTGGGCTGAAGCATTAAAACAGAAGAGCCTTATGCCATTGTCCAGCATGGTCTGTCTGATAACCCATGGTAAATTAAAGGAAATGGGTTGCATTTTGAAGGCCAAACTACACATTCAGAAGTCTCAATACTTCACTTTGGACTGAAAAATGTTCACATTTCAGGAGGGCAATTACTAGTTTCACAGCTCTCCCATGTCAAAAGGACCCTGATCACAATCCAACATGATGTGCCTCAGCTCTCTGAAAGAATCATCCCTGGCTAGGCATAGCTCCTGTGTCAGGGGAAAGAGCTACATGCTGCTTATCTACCTTTCCTCATGCAGCAATTTCCCACTTTTCTTAATGAATTATTTACATGCCAGCTTCTCAAAACGGAGAAATTCTTCACTCGCCATCTTTTGACCTCCAGGTGTCCTGATCACAAGGAGGGAGACACTTGCACGCAAGTGGCAACCTCACATGAAATTGTTTGCTGGATCAGGAATTGCATGTGCAAACTGAGTGTGGATGCATCCCGGGTTATATATGTATATCTTTATGTGCATTCATACACCAGTTGATGCCACCCATTCCATGAACAATTGTATCAGTGAGGACATTTATTGATACTAGCACTGTAATGCTGAGCTCCAGTCTTTACATATCACTCACACACACACACACCATTCACCCAGGCTCTTTACACACTCTGTGGCATGTGTCTACAGCAGGTCTTATAGTTATCTCATTGTAATTAAGCAAGTTCTCTTCCAAATTACATTTAGAGGATCCTTGGTGAGGAATATTGGCACTAGTCTCACTCAAAGTTGGATAAGCTCCAATTTATCCTGTTTCCCCTCAAATTCCCATCAGGAGCTCAGTTAAATAATGTTAGTATAAAAAGAGATTTGGGATTTGGATAGAAAAATAACCATGCTTTGCTCCAGCCAAGCACACGATAGCTAGCTGGTGTCATCCAAAGTTACAACGCAAGCTTAGGAAAAACAAAGTCCTTGCTTATCATTCTAATGGAAAACTTAAAGGATGTATCTGAAATCAGGTTTTTGTAAGTGTGGGAGCATTTTAATAAGGTACCAAAGGCAACCAAATGTCAGGTGAGACAACTAGAAGATCTGAAAAGGATACAGAAGCTCGAGGAAGAACATCTGTCTTTCGGATGTATCTTGGAAAAGCAGTTCTAGAAGCACAGGCAAGGGTGACTTGCCTTTCGAGTGGCTTCCATAATAGAGATAGGAGTGTATGACTGTGGTAGCACTGCATCATTGCTTTCTTTACATATTTGTTCCTCCTGCCAGGTGTTGTCTTTCCTTCTATTATCTCATTCATAAATTTTGTTGTGATACCATTAAAACCTTCAAAAGTCGGCTGTCCAGGAGGGACAGTATATAAGTCTAGTAATAAAGATATAGATAAACGAAGATAAAAATTTAAACCATTGCTGTCGACCCATGTGGGCCTGGTACTTTGATCTTTTTCATATTTTTTATGCCTGGGAAATGTCTTGAATTGTAATTGTTTGATTTTAATTTTTTCTGTGTTTTAGCATAAACTTTGTAATCGGAATGTCTTTTAAATATTCTTATTCCATTTTCTGAGAAACCTCTTTTGACGGTGTCCTGAGAGAGCATTGGTAAATTGGTCTTGTATTTATTTTTCTGCATATGTGATTTTTTTTCTCCTTTCTTTATATATATTATGACTGTTTTTTTCTTTTTTCCTTCCAAAGACAATGTGCCAAATATATGTCAGGTTTATTTGCATATTCAAAACATCTTTGTTTAATTTTTTAAAAGAATTCTGCATGTCTTCCATTTCTAATATATCTAATTAACCTTTTAATTGCCTAATTTGGACTAATATGTCTTTGTCAGCATTTTTTTATGCTCTTGCTCGAAACTTCTGAATGTTTCTACTAATATCATGGATTGTTCTATTTTTTCCTTTTTCTTGTTGGCAGCAGCTGCTATGAAGATTCCTGTTATGAAAGCTCTAGCTTCCCAAATGGTAGCTGAGGACATTCCTTCTGCATTATTATTCTTTTTAATCTTCCAGACTTTTACACTTGTTTATCACATCGACTTGTAGCAGAAGATCATGATTTAATCTCCATCTTCCTCTTTGTTTTCTTTTCCAGCAGTGGTCTACAGCAGTGGTCCCCAACCATTTTATCACTGGGGACTGGTCAACACTTGACAATTTTACTGATGCTCCAGAGGGGGGTAGTCTTTTGCCGAGGAATATAGCCGCCACCACCTGAGCCCCTGCTCTGCTTGCTTTCCCGCTGGTGCCCCTGTCTTTCTGCCACCCATTGGGGGGCGCTGCCAGCCATGGCGACTGCTGGAGAGCCCCAAAGGTGAGCCGACGGCAGAGTGGCAGGGCAGCCCCCGAGGCAGCAGCCGGGGAGGAGGATGAGGAGGAGCCGCGGCCCAGTACCGACTGATCCCCAGACTGGTCCCAGTCGCTGGACCAGGGGTTGGGGACAGCTGCACTACAGGGTTATGATCTGCAAATATCCTCTTGACACTATCAAAGATTTCTGGAAACATGCAGTCATGATCCTGCAAATTGCCCAGAGTAATCCAGCAAACTTCCATGGCAGAAAGGGGATTCGAACCTTAATCTTCTGGACTGTAATTCAACACTGCACTATGCTGGCTCTCAGGCGACTACATTACTCCCATCAAGATATATGAATTTAGATAGACATACAGGCAGAATTCAGCCAAAATGCTAACACTTTTATTTCTTTAAATTTATATTCCACTCTCTGGCACAATATGCCATCAGAAAGGCTTATGCTGATAAACTAATATATAGTTTTCACCTTCATGCAGGCTCACTTTCACTACACTCCTCTTTTCATGGGGTCCATGAAGAAATCCGCACCAGGGTTCCTGTAATTATGCTGCTGTTCTCCCTAGGATCTTCAGATGGATTATAATGCTGAACCACATTAACGTTTCTCTTGGAATGCAGTGTATTTTTGATATTTTTTTCTTCAGTGAACATAAGAAACTGATCTCAGTCATTGTCCTAAACTAGAAACCGTTTGCCTGGAACAGCATCTGGAGACATGTCCCTTGCATTGGATATGTATGCAAAGGAAATAGATATTGAAAGCACGGAAAATGGAAAATAAATCTACAGATTTCCTGCTTGTGAGTCTGCCCATACAACATGCATCAAGGAAATACTACTTAAACGTAAGACAACCAGCATATATGTGTGCAAAGCACTGGCTGCCGCATATTTCATATTAATCAAAGCCGTCAAAACCATTTTTAACCAAAGACACATTTTGAATTGAACAAAGGCCTGTAACGCTGATTCCATCCAATGACTTTCTTTTGGCCAGTTCCAAACATATGGGCAAAAGGCCTTCTCTGTTCCATTGTGAAAATTAGCTTAGTAAAAACGAGCTCTTCTTATGAATTTAACCCACACCTCCCCAGTAGCAACAGCCACTGAAGTTTTAGAAACTTTCTTGCTATTGAGCCAATGATGTGTGTTTCTGATGCTTCTTTATACCTGAAGGATTCTACTATGTCAGTGTACAGGTAGGGATACCAATTTTTTATTTTTCCCTATGTAAAAAAAAATCCAGCAAGTAAAACAAAAACAAAAAAACTAGCACAGTACAAGCCCAATTGTACTATTTTCTCTTTAATTGTGTGGGTTCAGGAAGCATTTAAAATAGGGTCCCCCACTTGATGCATGAGGTGGTACAACCCATGGTGGTAAGTCAGTGTAGGTGTAGGCCAGGCCTGTGGGAGGCGCATACAGTTCATCTCAGGCCAAGATATACAGACTAACTGTACACCCCCACCCCCTCAGACACCCCCATGCCATCCAGATATACTGAGATGGAGCACTGGGATAGAGGATTTTTACTATTATTTGTTATTATTATTTTTATATTCTGCCCTGATCCTGGATGCAAAGAGGGGCAGTTAATAAATCAAATAACATCATAATTATAAAAAAAAAACAAATGTCAGTATTAAGAAGCATGCAGCTGCTCCAGTTCTTGTGTGGGAATAAGGGAGATGGGTGGTTGCCATGGCCTCAGGCTGGAAAATTCCTGCAGATATGGAACGGCGTCTGAGGAGGGTAGGATTTGGCGAAGGCAAATTCCTCAGCAGGTTAATTCGATAGCGTTCACCCTCCATTTCTGTACAGGAACTGATCTCTATCATCTGGAGTTCAGTTGCAGTTCTAAAATATATCCAGGCCCTACCTGATATACCACCACTGTCACTTGTGGTTAAGGTTGCCAGCTTCATGTTGGGAAAAACCTGGAGATTTTGGGGATGGAGCCAGGACTGGACAGGATTTGAGGCAAAGAGGGACCTTAGTGGAGTGTAATGCTTTAGGATCCATTGTTATAAGCTGCAGTATTCTCTAGGGCAGAGTCTGCACTTACTTTCTTTATTCCATTGTCAGTCCTGTTGAATTCAGATCGCTTTGTACTTGGGTCTTCTTCTCCCCCCCCCCCGCTCCCCATTGAAACAGGAAAGTCTTCTGCACATGGTTAGGTTAGTTCAGAAGGGGGGGGGGGAGCCAAGCCTCTTTCTTTCTTTTCTTGAAAGGGGGGGGAGGAGCCAAGCAAGGAGCCTCTTTCTTTTCTTGGAGGGGGGGGAAAGAGGATTGAAAAAGGCAGAGGAGGGAGGAAAAATCTAGGACCGACAGAAGTTATTATTATTATTATTATTATTATTATTATTATTATTATTATTATTATTATCTTTCGATTTATTGCCCGCCACTCCCTTACGGCTCGTGGCGGGTTACAACATTTTAAAACCCCCAATAAAATCCATTAAAACCCCTCAGCAACAATTACAATATAACATTATCGGTTAGCAAGCTAACCTGGCAAGATAGGCTAATCAACCTCCCCCTCCTACTACAAGCAGGTGGAGAGGGGATACTGATGGTACTAATCCCCAATCTCAATCCCAGGTCCCGGGTCCCGGGTCCAGTTGAGAGAAATTAGGGGCTTTTCCTTTAAGGCAAGCTTGTCACATGACCAGGTGTGGCCTATCAGAGGTTCTCTGCCACGGAGCTTCATTTCCCAATCCAGATTTGAAAAACATTGAGCATTAAAGGCACTCCAAGATATAGCACAATAAAGGTAGGGTCACTCCGGATCAATCCTTCTTGCTGCAGAAGGAAAATTTAAATCGTCCAAAATCCAAACAGAAATCGCATTCTGTGTAGAGGGCAGGAATCAACCTGGAATTGGAATAAAAGCTCCATGCAGTTTACACCTAGGAGAACTGATCACTGTCACTGGAGATGAGCTGTAAAACTGGTGATCCCCAGGAGGGAAATCCCTACTGTGGTTCCCAACAAGCTGTTTAGTGACTGATAATTCCATGAAGCTTTCCTCAAAGAGCTGCCCAGGAGCTACCAAGATGCTTAGTCATAGGTTCAAAATTATGGGGAGGGGTGGTTAGCAAGTACAATCCTAAATAGTGATTTCAATGGATTTGGAAGATCTTAACTCAGTTTAGGATTACACTGCAGGTTTAGTTATTTCCCCCAAAAGATCTTAAGGAGGCCAAAAGAATGAAAACACCATTCCAGACATTCTTATATATAATAAATAATCCATGATCTGCAATCTGCTTTATTACTATAACATGCCAAGAATTGGGAATTTTAAAACTCCTGTTATTATACTTAACACGACTAACTAATTTGTTAAGCCCTTGGGGGGAGGGCTTTGTCCGTGATGAGGAAGGGGCCTGATTGGCCCCTTCCTCTGGACAGACCATCGGCCGTGCCAATCGGCAGGCGCAAAGCGCCTGCCGATTGGCCCGGCCGATTCCCAGCCTGCTGACATGGAAGCAACTGCGAGCCGCGCAGAACGCGGCTCGCAGTTGCTTCCTTGAGGGCGGCCTGATGCGTTGGGAGGTGCAAAGCGCCTCCCACGCGTCAGGCCGCTGGCAAGGGAGCCCCCGGGCAGCCGCGCAGAGCGTGGCTGCCGGGGGCTCCCTGCCCGGTGGCCTGACGCGGCGAGACACGCAAAGTGCCTCTCGCCACTTCAGCTCGCCCACAAAGGGAACCCCCATCAGCCGCACTTCTTTACCTTCCCCAATGTATGCGCCTCGCCTGGACAGGGGCTGCCCGCAACCCGCGCCTGCTCTTCACCCGCCGCTGCCGCCACCGCCTGGCCCTAAGAGGCCGTGGCTGCCTCTGTGCCCACCGCCAACCCAGCCCTTCTGCCCGCCCCACCACATGTCACTGCGAGCGACCACCCTTCTCCCCACCCTGATAAAGCCCCAAACCTCCCCGCCCTGACAAAGCCCCGTGCCTCCCCGCCCCGACAAAGCCCCGCGCCTCCCCGTCCCAACTAAGTCCCGTGCCCCAGGAATTACCCTGCTGCCCCGACACTGCGCCCCTGCTCTGCAGCCGCCGATGGCCCACTATTGAAAAAACACCCCTAAATAAATTTCTTGAAACCTCTACCGATGTCCTCTGTGCGCTCAACATTCCTGGACACTTTCAAACCCAGAGCCAGAGAGGAGGGAACTTAGGACCGCTCACACAGCGCTTTCTGCGCTGCCGCCCCTCAAGGCCCCGCTCTTGCTCCTGAACTCAGCCCCGCCTGCCTTCTTCCCTTCCGTAGCCCTGTTCCATTCACACACATGGCCCCGCAAACACTCACCCCCTCTCTCCAATTACAACGGAGGAACAGCGAGCCTTCACCGTGCAGCCTACCCTGCTGTTGGTTGCTGTGCACAGGGACCTGTTGCTAGCCCTGCGACACGCTGGTTCCCACGCGTCCCATGCCCTCCACACCCCAGCAGCCGGATCCAGCTGCCCTGTCGCCCAAGAGCCGAAATTCCTTTTTCCTCGTTCACCCTCGAGGACAGAGTTGCCTGCCTTGAGCCTCTTCTCCCTCCGGCATGAGCATCCCCCTCTGTACCATGGTCCCTTCCTCCCTGCCGCTTCTACCACCTCACGTTGAATTACTCCCATGACGGGTTGGAGGGAAGGCTGCGCTTTCATCTCAGGTGCCTGAGCTCCCCCCTCCCTGTTTCCTCCTGAAGGTCGTGCTCTTCTCAGCCTGCTGTGTCCCCCCTCCCCCGTCTCATTCATTGGGATGCCTGCCTCGGACGCTCCTCTAGGGGCCTACGTCTTCCTCTCTCCGCCCTGGTGTTGCTATGAGCACCCTTTCCAAGCCTCTCTCCACACTCCTCCTTCCCTTCGGAGTTCTCCTGTGTATTGTTTGCCCCCCCCTCGTTCTGTCGTCACTCTTCCCACCTTTTGCTCCACGCTCGCACAGCCTTCTCCCCCCCTCTACACATGCCCATTTTTACAAATGGGCTTTCTTATACTAGTAGATCCATAATGCTGATAAAAAAATACTTCAGCTAAAAAGTTGTCTTTAAAGTAATAGCTAAACACTCTGCCAACAGAGTAACATTACTGTTTTGTCACTTTTCACAGAAATACTATTTTGATGTGCAAGAAAAGTGGGAGATAAACTCATGAGTTTCCAAAGCCATCTTAACTACATTCCTCTTCTGTGAAGTACGCAAGAGATGTTTATTTCTTTGTGAGCCTATATAACCAATCTGGACTTTCATTTAGCTGCTGTTTGGGTCAAAGTGAAATAAGAGCTTTAGCAAACTGGTAGAATAATCAGTATGATTTCTTTCTCTTTAGCAATTATTCAGAAGGCTGAAAAAATAAAACACAACAGAATGTGAATCATTTGACCATATAGTAGGTAATTGTAAGCAGTCTACTCAGGTCTATTCAGTAGGGCTTACTCCCAAGAAAGTAGATGGCGCTGGTAATCTCCTACTCTCTCAAGCAAGTTTACCCTTTCTCCCTTGTAATCCCTTACACCTGGAACTGCCTCCCAGAACACTTCTATGAAGACACTTCTCTCACTTCCTTTAGCTCCCTCTTCCAAACCCACCTTAACTGGGTCTCTATCTTCATTTGAAACCAAGTACAAGCACATGTAACTGGAATGAATAATAACTTATTCTTCTCCTGCTCATTCCTACTTCCTCCATCTCTGTGTCTTTATTTTTGTATATTTATTATATTTATATACCAAACTCCCTTGCAGCTCAGGGCAGTTCACATAGAAAAGGGGGAACATAGGAATAAGTACAGTGTAATTCAGTACTAACATCGAAAAAAACAACAGTAATAACAGTGGTTTCAATAAAATTCTAGTAACTAGTGGTAACAACATTAACATGTTAATTATGATCCCATAGGTAGGCCAGAACAGGATCCAGTTCATGGGGAGGGGTTCTGGGGGCCCAGTAGATGTTGGTTTGGTTGAACTCAACTAAATGTCTGGTGGAAGAGTTCCATTTTGTAGCCCCTGCAGAACAGTGCTAGCTCCAGCAGGGTACTGATCTCTTCTGGGAGTTTAGTCCACCAGGTGGGGGCCAGGACAAGTGAAAACTCTGACCCTGGTTGAGGTCAGGGGTGCTTCCTTGGGGCCAGGGATCACCAGCCAGTTGGAAGTGGTGGAGCATAGAGCTCTTTGAGAGTTATAGACAGCAAGTCAGTCTCTCAGGTACACTGGGCCCAGACTGTGTATGGCCTTAAAGGTGATTACCAAGACTTTAATCTGATCCAGAATTCAACTGGTAGCCAGTGCAGTTGTTGGAAAGTATGTATGACAGTGCCCCTGTGAGGATTTTGGCTACTTCATTCTAGACCAGCTGTAGTCTCTGGATCGAGATAGACCTACATAGAGCAAGTTGCAGAAGTCTAGTCTAGAGGGATCACTGTGGCTAGACGTTCCATGGACATGTAGGGTGCTAGTAGCTTGGCTTGGTGCAGGTGGAAGAATACCAGCCATGCTATTCTTGTGATCTGTGCCTCCATAGAGAAGGAGCCATTCAGGATCAGGTCCAGGTTCCTGGCAGGATGAGCCACTGATAGTTGTACCCCATCCAGATTGGGCAATCATGCTTCTTCACTTGCACCTTCAAGGGTTGAGCTTCAGACAACTCTCCTTGAGCCACCTTGCTTCCCGTGTCTCAAATTTCAGACTGTAAGATCCTCAAGGCAAGGACCAGAATTCTTGCACACTATGCACACCGGCAATGCTAATTAAAATACATACAGTGTTCTTTTAATTTTCTTCAACCTGTGAACTGACTTCAGGATCCCCAGAATTACAGGTCAACTCTAGACAAAAGAGATCAGTTCCCTCGGAGAATATGGCTGCTTTGGAGGGTGGACTCCACAGCTCACTCACTCCCTTGCTCTATGTCTGTCTGTCTGTCTGTCTGTCTGTCTGTCTGTCTGTCTGTCTGTATGTATGTATGTATGTATGTATGCATGTATTTACCCCTGCTTATTTTATCCATCACATTATATAACACTGGGGTCTGTCCCCACCCCAAATTCTGCCCACTCCCAGCTCCACTTCCAAAGTTCCAGGTATTTCTCCGTCCAGAGCTGGCAAATCTACTCCTATATCCCATTCTATTGACTGCATAGACTTAACACTGCAATCCAATTTGAGACTTAGTGAGAAAGGTGGAGTATAAATAACATTAAAAAATTAAAAATTAAGCATCATTATGCTACATCAAGATAGCAATATATAAATATATAGAATATACACATTTTTCTTATCCTCAGTCACTGTCATCTTCCTATGTCCAAAATGACATGAAGAAACTTTGATATGAATCTGAGTCATTGCCAGAACGTTAGTGGCTGCCAAAGAGCACCTTTCATTTTGGAAATGACCACAGGGCTGTTTAAATACAAAGTCCAGTTCATGTTTAGGGCCTCACAAGCATTATGTTTGTTTGTGGAAGATACAAGAATAAGATATCAACTCTAGACTGGGACATTGCTGGAGATTTTGGGAGTGGAGCCTGAAGATTGGGGATGGGGAGGGACTTCAGTGGGGTGTAATGTCATAAAGTCCACATTCCAAAGCAGCCATTTTCTTCAGAGGAACTGATTTCTGTTACCTGGAAACCAATTGTAATTCTGGGAGGTCTCCAGCTACCACCTGGAGACTGGCAGACCTACAAAAAGACTTTGTATCAGCCATTAAATGGAATGATAGAATCATAGAGTTGGAAAGGAACCTCTGAGGTCATCTAGTCGAACCACCTGCACAAGGCAGGCACTCACACTACCTACCCACCTGCGGTGATGCCAATTTTGCAGCTTCAAAACAAATGCCTGCCTTTTCTGGCTTGCAACTGTGATATGCAGGAAAAAAATCCCTTCAGCCTTCTCCTTTGTACTTAAAAAAAGAAACACATGATCAGACTACCTTATGGAGCCACTATTGGTCCCACCACAAAATTACATTATTTCCACAGGTAAGTGTCATTTTGCAACTGAGCCGGTGGTGGTTTTATGTGGCAGTTCAAGGACTCCAGAACAGCACTTCTTCCCACACAATGCCGTCTTAATGAGAAAAGGTCTAGCATGTGTCTTAGAGGCATAAAAACTCCCACAGTGAATTAAAGTTCTTGCATCATCCACCAAGAGGTACAATGGAGCAAGGCCCTGGTTTCCCTGAATTCTGTGTAAGTGCAGATAGACTCTCAAAATCAACATTGAAGTTTTCTAAAACGGGAAATATGAAACTGTGGATTAGCAGCTGAGTTTTTTCACATATGATTTTTAAATGACCACTGAATACCATTCTTTAAATACATATTCTCGGAAGGAAGGAAGCCAGGTTTCAAGAATCCATAGAGCAGTGATATATTCAGGCTTCCTCTGCATCCTGCAGACTCAGGTTGAAATCACCTTCAGTGAATGACTATTGCCACCTAGTGTTTTATTTAAACACTAGTAGATAGTAGATTTTTCATGCATGGGGCTTAAACAACCTTTAAGCCACTTTTGTGCCATTTCTGCACATTCCTGGACCTTGGTAAACTAGATGAAAAAGCAGGAATAAGGAATTTTCAGTTCAAGTAAGCATTCTAGCTACTGGAGGCTTAATATCAGCATTACAAACCAATTGAAGCAATAACTATTCTAAGCTTTTTATGGGTAGACATTTGTATAAAACGTGTAGGGTTGAGGCCTATATTCATTCAAGAATCTGTACACCACCCATGGCGCCGCGGGCGCCACGGACTAAATAAAAGAGTAAGGGGTTGTGGGGAGGAGTTAGGGCGGGACCGGTCCGGGATAAAAACTCGGAGGCGTCCAATCAGGAGCCGCTTCGCGGCTCCTGATTGGGCCCCTCCAAGTGCCACTCAAGGGCCAAGTGGCCAATTGGGAGGCGTGCATAGCGCGCCTCCCTATTGGCCACTTGGCCCACCCTGGACTGGCCACCCACATCCGCCATTTCCCCACTTGCCGCTGAGCTGGACGCATCTCCAGCAGGACCAGCGCCTCCTCCTGTCGCCAGCGGCCTGCATACGGCCGCCAGCAGCCCACCTTGCCGCCCTCCCAACCGGCTTCTTCTCGCCCGCCGACACACTCGGCCGCCGCCCACCCGCCACCGCTTTCACCTGCCCCAGTGGCCCTGATGCGAGCCGCGCCGCCGCCAGAGGCGCAAAGCGCCTCCCGACGCCTCAGCCCGCCGTACAAGCCGCCGCTGCCGCCGCACGAGGCCCGGGAGCCGTCCGGCAGCATCGCTCCCTTCCCCAGGCCGGGAATTGCCCCCAACAGCCGCCGCCGCCGCACGAGGCCCGGGAGACGCCTGGCAGCATCGCTCCCTTCCCCAGGCCGGGAATCGGCCCCAAAAGCCGCCGCAGCCGCCGCACGAGGCCCGGGAGACGCCCGGCAGCCTCACTCCCTTTGCCAGGCTGCCAATCGCCCCCAAAAGCCGCTGCCGCCACCGGAGGCCTAGGAGACGCCCGGCAGCCGCGGGGAGAAGCCCAACCGGCACCACACCCTGAAACGACTCTTCACCGATCTGGAGCTGCACCACCTCGACGCCAGCTGCCCGGTGAGTGAGCTGGGGCCAGCAGTGCTCCGCGCGGCTGCCAGGCGCTCCCTGCGGCGAGAGGCTAGCGCCCATTGTATTTAGACATACAATGGGCTTTTTTACTAGTTAATCTATAAAAGCCTGATAAAAGCTATACATTTGCCTTCTAAACAGTATGTATGTATGTATGTATGTATGTATGTATGTATGTATGTATGTATGTATGTATGTATGTATGTATGTATGTATGTATGGATCATTGTCCATGGGGTCACGATGGGTCAGACATGACTTCGCACCTAACAATATGTATGTAGCGATTATATGGCATATGTAGTATAGCCATGAGATACGAGGAATGGATAATCTGGCGGCCTGGCAAGGTGTGTTTGGAGGTGGTTTACCCTTGCCTGCCTCTGTGTCCCAAACCCTAGTCTTCCTTGGAGGAACTCTATCCAAGTCTTTGGAGGTCTTCTATCCAAATATTAGCCAGTTTGGCCTCACTTAGCTTCTATGATGTGACAGGATTGGACTTGCTTCAGCTATCCAGACCGTCTAACCATAATTTAGAGAGATACTCTTTCCCTCTCCAGAAGAATTCCACATTTAATATACCTGCCACTAAACAAATTGTAAGTCTATGCTATCAAATTAATTGGCTAAACTATTTTTTGATGTTTTCTTGATTTAAGAAAACCTTTAAGCCATTGGGGAGGGGGGTCAGGAGTTATTTAACCCTGTGGTTTTCCTGGTTTTGATTTTTACATATTCTTTTGACTTCATATATTTCAAAGACGCTTGGGGATGGAGCCTATGATTTAACTGGTGTGTTCTTGTACAAGGCAATGGAAGATGCCTCTACAAGACAGCCTTGCATCATCCCAAAGTAGCTCCTGCCAGAGGGATATGCTGGCACCAAAAGTGTGAAAGGACAGGATCCTGTATTTAGCCATATTAAATGAGTACTTTACTATAGTAATTCATAGCCAGACGGTTTTGAATTATATTTCTTGAGAAGGCAAAACCTATGATTTCAGCTATAGCAGCCTTTGCTACCCACAAAACAAAATTTTTACTTTCTTAAGTATATGGCTAACTTTGAGCCAACAACTGACAATTTCATCTTTTACGACTTCATATCTAGAGTAAGTTGCTCTGTGACAAATAGAGTGTCATCTTGCAGACATAGGGATAGGAGCAAATATGCCTTGAAATAACACCCAATCTTATTATTGGGATGCAGGGCAATTCAAGGAATTCTCAAGTCACTTCAGAAGGGAGAGAAAGACGGCTTTAGAGTGATAGATAAGCTAGAAAACAGAATAATCTAGGGAGCCCAAACTGCCATTTGACCAGTGCATGGCAAGAGGAAAGACAGGGGACAAGAACAGAAGTCTGTGCCATGGCTGGAATCTTTGTTACAATTTACTGAGCATTGCATCCATTTCTAAGAGAGAAATGCTGAGGTAATATACTGATCTGTTTAGGATTAGCTAGTAATTCTCTTTTTGGTTTCTTTCTAGTAATGTATAACATCTCTAAAAGTAAAGGTAAAAGTATCCCCTGTGCAAGCACCGGGTCCTGTCTGACCCTTGGGGTGATGCCCTCTAGCGTTTTCTTGGCAGACTCAATACGGGGTGGTTTACCAGTGCCTTCCCCAGTCGTTACCGTTTACCCCCCCAGCAAGCTGGGTACTCATTTTACCGACCTCGGAAGAATGGAAGGCTGAGTCAACCTTGAGCTGGCTGCTGGGATCGAACTCCCAACCTCATGGGCAGACAGCTTCAGACAGCATTTCTGCTGCTTACCACTCTGCGCTACAAGAGGCTCATCTCTACCTGTGTCTAATTAATTCCCAAAGACATCTGCATTTTGGTTTATGCAGTATTTATACTTTGTTATTAAAGCACTTTTCTTCTAACAATTATTGGTGTCATCTGACTATACAGGAATACTAAGACCTAGCCGTGCTAGAGGGAGAGCGCAGGCTAAAGGATAGAAAGAGGTTCATTATCATTTAAATACATACTAAGCTTATCAGACTACCCAGAGGACGGATCCACTGCCCTGCCATTGATCAACTGGCCAGCAGAAAGAACTTAGCCAGGGGAAGAGGGAAGCTCAACCAATATGCAGCGACAAGTCTACATCACTGTCCACATGACACAGAAGTGACATCATCTTGTCAGAGGTGTCAGGGTGACACTCTGGTATTTGGGCAAAACTCAATGGTAGAAGCCAAACTTAGCATAGTATTTTTGCCCAAATACCAGACTGTTATCTGATATAGCTGTGTGATGATGTCACTTCCAGGTCATGTGGGCAGTGATATCCGGTCATTGCTGCCGCTTTGGCTGGGCCTCCCTCCTGTTCTCAATAAGCTCTCCTTCACCCCCTCCCTGGTTGCTAGGAGTGGCCTGATGACTCTAACACACTCCCCACCTCTACTGAACCAGGCCACTGTTCAAAAGTGGGAGAAATAGGAACTCTTGTTAGTGGTAGACTATCCAAGACCATGCTGTAAAACCAGCAGACTGACATCATTTCTGGATTTTCCCCGGAAGTGATGTAACATCATCAATCCATGTCCCTTCCCATGTCCCTGCTTCCCAATTCCCTCTAGTTGCTAGTCAGTCTGTGACTATCCCTGTCCTCATGCGCGGGGCCCCGGGTTGCCCTCTCCCCCCACCCCTTGGCAACGGGCCGCAACCTGAAAAAAGTTGCGGACCGCTGCTCATGACCATCTTTGATTGCTGGAGCAGTTTTGTTATAAGCAAACTCCCTTGGATTAATTCAGACAAGTGTTCCATGAGTGGAAGAAGAAACAGGAGAAGAAGGAGCACGTGATTCTGCACCTTCACTGTAGTTTCTGGTGCTATGGTGTGTCTAGTATATGAGGCTCTCCCAACCCTTAGTAAAGGATATGAAGGGTTGCAGCGAAGGTTTTTTTTTCTAACAACTTAGGTTTACAAAATGCTTGGTAAAGAAAAAAAACCGTCCTGTCCCTTTAAAAGAGTTTTCATGGGCCGTTATTTACTTCCGTGCCATGAGAAGCTTCATGTGCCAATTTCCACACATTAAGTCTCTGTTAAAAGGGCAGGATATTTTCCTCCAGGCCTGTTGCCAGCCCTACCACCAGTTCCATCCCAGGAGCCTTTTCCAGGTGATCCAACTGTCTGCTTAGACAGACCTTAAATAATTGCTTTCATTCATTTTTATCAGTGCATTTACAGACTGACAATACGTTTAGCACTGAGACTTTGCAAGCGTTTTGCAACAGTCTCTGCATTATTTTTAGTTTTGAAAAACATATTTTACTTTTTTGGCTTGTTCTCTCAACAGTTTATATTCCTAGAGGAAACTGATCCAGCAGTAGCACCATGTCAGAATATTTTCACTTCGGTGAAATTACATCAGATAGATAGTTTTTGATTGGAACAGTTTGTTCTGAAGGTATTAAAAAAACCAGACAGAACTTCATATTTAATGATTTTTCCATTCATCTGGTTTGTGTTTCGCCTATTTGAAGAACATCTTCTAGGTAGGCTTTAGGGATGAATGAACGTAACCTCTTAATCTAATTAACATATCCATTTACCAGTTTTAGTTTTCCTTTAGAAAGCCTCAGCTGCTCCAATAGAGTATCTCTTCAGGGATTTAAGAATCCCCCATTTCTTTGTACTGCCAGTATACATTTCAAGAGGACTGATCTATTTGCTGTTTCTGAAACTTAGCTCATATTCCTTATATAGCCATTACAACACACCACTCCTTATTCTACAAGAGGCAACATTCATTTAAAGAGGCCATGATTTTTGTGCAATCCTGGAAGGAAGACCAGAAGTCAAACCTCGTCAAGACACAGGCCTCTGCACAGATGACAAACATAAAGTAGCCACCAGCATGTGTGCAGTACACATAAGCAGCTCATGTGCCAAAGGCCTACCTCATAGCCATTAGGCCTCACATGACATTACCATTTCCTCCATGCAACAGTAATGTCTCATTTGGATTACAGCAAAGCCTGCTTTGTACATGGAGGAGAAATCAGTTCCACTAAAATCATCAGCACATAATTTCAGGTAATTGTTCATAAATTTGGTGTCGTGGTTAGGAGTGTGGACTTCTAATCTGGCATGCCGGGTTCAATTCTGCACTCCACCACATGCAGTCAGCTAGGTGACCTTGGGCTTGCCACAGCACTGATAAAGCTGTTCTGACCGAGCGCTCTCAGCCTCACCCACCTCACAGTGTGTCTGTTGTGGGGAGAGGAAAAGGAAGGCAACTGTAAGCTGCTTTGAACCTCCTTGGGGTAGAGAAAAGCGGCATATAAGAACCAACTCTTCTTCTTCTTCTTCTTCTTCTTCTTCTTCTTCTTCTTCTTCTTCTTCTTCTTCTTCTTCTTCTTCTTCATCTAAGATTGCGGCCTTAATGGTCTAGGATATCAAGCAGAGAACGTCATTGGGAATCTTCCATCCTACCACACTCACATATATGTATAGCACGCACATACCATGCTAAAGTTAATCCTATATCTGCTGTTGCAGAGTCAGAGGTGAATCCTAACTCCAGAGGAATTAGAACTATCCCCAGATTCAGATCCTTGACTTCTAGTCTTGCAAGCTACTGTGTCTGAATTGCAGCTCGTAGGAATGGGCTATAAATCACCGCTGCTGTTACCACTCTTTTGAGTATTATAGTGTAAAGACTTCGCAAAATGTCATGGAAATAAACTATTACACTGTATTCTCCAAAGCCTTTTTTGGTAATGTAATCCTTTTATTCAGTTCAGAGATGGATTGAAATAATCTAATCCAGCAACTTGCATGTCTGGGCCTGCTGAGTGTCCTTGGCTCATCATGCTATTATTCTCCTATAAATGAACATTCCAGTGAACCTGCCTGCCAAAGCAAATATGTGACTTTAGTTTTCCATCTACCCCCCTTGTCACCTCCCCTTCCTAAACACACCTGAACACTTGGAAATAACTTTCCTTCCAGCCAAGCACTAGACGTTTCTTTCTTATAAAATCACATGAAGAACTTGAGTCTAAACCTTGTAAGTTCTCAACACTCTTCCATTCTTGTCATGGTTTATGAGAATCAAGGCTCCCTGTTCTTAGTTTATATTATTATTATATTAGTATGTTATTCTAATTAAAGAACTGGAACTGGAGGCCTGTTGGCTTCCTTTGGAGTTGATGTTTGATGGTTTCAGACAGCTCTCGTTACCCAAAGAGGAAAAGTTGCTGGGGCTGGTGAGGGCTACCACTTGTCCCCTTGATTCCTCCTCGTCTTGGCTCCTCAAAGGAGGTGGCCAGTGGATAGGAGGTCACCTCAGGGATATTATTAATCTCCCCCTGTCTGCCAGAGAGTTCCCTGAGCTGCTGAAAGGATAGTGGACCGCCCTCTCCTCAAAAAAACCATTGCTGGATCCGCAGGACCTGGCCAGCTACCGCCCAGTCTTGCATCTTCTGTTTCTGGGGAAGGTAGTTGAAAGGGCCACTGGAGACCAGCTCTTGGCATTCCTGGATGAAACTTCAGCTTCCAATCCACACCAGTCTGGCTTCCATACTGGCCACGGGGTGGAGACGGTGTTGGTCACCCTGATAGATGACCTCTGGTGCCAGACAGATCCGGGTGGGTCAGCCATTCTAATTTTGTTAGACCTGTTGACCAACTTTGATGTGATTGATCCAAGAGCTACTGGCCCACTGCCTTGCCGGGATGGGAATATGGGGTACAGCCATTTGTTGCCTGTACTCCTACTGCAGGGAAGTGAGGGAGGGAGGAAATCTGTTTTAAAACTTTTAAAATCTTCTGGTTAGCAGCTTGGAAGGGTGCATGAGATTGTGAGAACAAGTCAGGGCTTGCTTTTTTTTAATGGTGTTCTGTTTTGAGAGGGGAAAAACACATTACCACCAGATTATTTTTTATATCGACCATTTGTCCTAGCGCAAAACGAATTCCTTTTTTTAAGTGACATAAAGCTGGAGGAGGTGGGCGGGCTCGGGGTTCAAAGGCAAGAGTGGAGAGAGAAGAGGAAAGCAAATCCGAATGCAGACCAAACACATTGGATTGCCATAAATTGCCTCCCCAGTAAGGGAGACAATTCACATTTTTTTCTCAACTGCAAAAAATGGCACGATGGCTACTGATGGCGGCATTCTCGCCGGATCTGTGCCTGAGGAGCCCAATTTTGTGCAGAAATGGGAAATTACCACACAGCCGGAAGAGTGCTGCCATGAAATTTTCTGTCTTTGCAGAATTGGCCATGGGGAGGAGATAATGAAAGCATGTTGGGAGAGGATATTGGAGCCCATATGCAGAGACACTAGGTTCCCAGTGGCAGGGGAAGCCATACGTGCATAGCAGTACACGTGAGCTCATATGAATTTGCAGAGGTTAGACATGTGAGTCAGCAGCTATAATTCTTTTCTCTTCTTATGTACATTTGTGATTCTCTCTCACAACATCTGAAAGGGGCCAGCAAATTCCAGAAATGTAATTCTTAATTCATGGGCTGCACACATTGCTTTCATAGCCAGCAGGCTTCAAAAAGTCTCAGAGCTTTGTTGCTCTCCCCAATCAGCACCCCAGAATTACCTAACCCTTCACTGGTGCTCAAAAAGACATGCTTACTAAGGAATGAGGAGACTGTTCTTGGCTCAATGGACATTACTTCAAAATGGAAAGAAGCCAATGGGAGAACTAGAGCACAGGTTCACTAGCATGGGGACTAATTGTTACACAGCCGGGTCTCGAAAACAGGATTATTCAGACAGAGCAAGACATCCAAGACTCCAGACAGACAGCCTAGAGTTCAAGAGCCTCTGCTAAGCCAAGCTGCTTTTCCCACATCAAATATCCGTAAACACAGCTGGATGTTTATCTCCTCGTCCCTGAAGACATTAACAATCCCTTCCAACAAGTCAAGCCTCCAGACACTCACCTTCCAATGTAAAGGCTATTTGCTGTCAGCCTGTCTTAGGGTTCACCAGCTCACGACAAATTGCAAGCTATTAAACAGAGAAATCTCATCAGACCAGTTCTGGAAGATGTGGATTAGTTCCAGGATGACCAGTGGGGTCATATGAGCAAATAGGAATTTGTTCAAACACTTAGGGGCTTTCTGCACAAGGACCAATTTTGCTGAATGTTTTTAGTATGCAGTATGCAGAAATGCTATATTAAATAGTGGAATTTTGTCATTCCGCATACCTTCAATTCTAGTGGAATATTGAAGTCCCAGTAGCGGTCTATTCATTCCCCACAGGTTTCCAGTCACGCTGCAATCGCAACAAAGGAAGCAATATTTTTCCATACTTCTTCCCGTCCCTGGCCGTCAACAGAACAGAATCCAACAGAACGGCCAATGAACTGTTGTGTTCCTGCTCCCGAAAAGCCCCTTTCCCTTTAAAAACTGTCTTTTAAAAAGCTGAAAACACCAGTAGCAACGAATATGTGTTCATTCATTGTCTCAGAAAGATCTTTTTTGCTGGCATAGGAGCTAGCGCTGAATCATTTACACGCTCTTCAAGTAACCCCCCCCCCCATGGCCACGATTTGTGGCCAAAATTATGGGCAGTGTCGAACAGGGGGCTGTATTATGCTTGGGAACTTTAAAGACACTTGCAGTAGAGAGCTTTGTTTTACTGTTCTGAGGAAGAAGAGTTGGTTTTATACCCCACTTTTCACTACCAAAGAAGTCTCAAAACATCTCACAATCGCCTTCCTTTCCTCTCCCCACAACAGACTCCATGCAAGATAGGTGGGAATGAGAGAGTTCTGTGAGAACAACCCTAACAGGACTGTGACTAGGACAAGGTCCCCCCCAGCTGGCTGCATGTGGAGGGGAGGGGAATCAAACCCAGATCTCCAGATTAGAATGATCTTAACCTCTATACCACACAGGTTTCTCTGTGCAATGATGTACAGCTAGATCCTTTAGTTCAGCCAGCATAGCTACCACAATAGCTTCCAGTGGTGCAAGTCAGTCAATACTTCATTTTTTGCCAGTAGCATGGCATCAATACAGCAACAACAAGAACAAGCTCACTTTATATTCAGCACCGGCATTACAATACCCCTGCAAAAGGCAGCAGTATAATTGGGCTACTCCTCCACCGGTCACACCACTGCATCCAGGCAAGCACCTTAGGAATTCTGCAGTGAAAACTCCTATCAAAACGCCACATCACTCCTGCACTGATGAAAATACTGAACTTCTCTCTGTTCCCTTAATAATGGTTGGTTGCGAGAGCAGGGAAATGCAGCATTTTCACTGGAACTGGCCACAGCAGGAAAGCAGTGGCTCTGGAATGCTGCGTTACAAAACATCAGCTTGTTCTTGCACAGAGATCGTTGTTGCTGGACTGGAGTACAAATATGGCTTTAGAAGCAGCACACTGGAAGGACCAAGATCCAAAGCACTGTCTGCCCTCGACCATGTGAGCAGCCAGCCTCTCTCTTACTGAAATTTGGAAAGTTGCCCATTCCAAGAGGCAGCCACAGGAAGGAGACACTGATAAGTGCCCAGAGCCATGGGCACAGTGGCCTTTTTGGATCCTGCAGGGCTGGTTCTTCAGCCACACTACCCAAAGTGCTGTTTGCAGTAGCATGATGAGGAAGGCATGGAACTGCTGTTGGCCATCAGTGGTGAGGAAGTAACAAGAATCACCTCCTGGTTCTATGTTGCCAGTGGTTGGGTCCAAAGAGGAAGAAGAGGTAATGATTGTGCCTCACCTGTGGTAGCAAAATACCTTGAATTAGACCCAGGATCCTCGACAATCCCTTTTTGTCCCAAGAATTACTTGACATTACTTGAATTACTTGACACACCAAGATAGTACATTGCACACAGCAAGTGTTCAAATTCAGGCTAGCTTTTGTTCTCGTTATAAAGGCAGGATTCACTGTTTTGTTCCTTTACTGAACGTAATTTGAGTTTCAGACTGTGTGTTATATTCCTAGATGCGCTCTCCTGTACAACATTTGTCTGTTTGCAAAGACCAAGTATTTCAAAGCCATGGTTGTGCATGACAAACTGTACCATTTATCCCGCTAAACAAATATTATATTAGCAAATGTTCATGGACGACATGTTTATAACAAATCAGAACTTTCTAAGCTGTGTGCTTTTTATCAAGTTTTATAGGAAAGATAACTAATTTCTTTCTGGCAAGGTTCTCTCTTTCTTTTTCTAGTAGAATCCACAATGGAAATCCTCTTTTTATAAAAAAAAAAAGAAAAGAAAATATAAACACTATCAAAGGAGCATACCAAATAAGGTTTGTAAGGATCTTTTTATTTAAATAAGTAACCAACTATTTATACTTTTATAAGCATCTGCCCTATTTTAGTAAATATTTGGCAAAGGAACTTGATGAAAAGAGCAACATGACCTTCTTTAAACCTAGTTAACTTGGCACAAGTAAATCTTCCATTAGTGCAGGGAAAGGTGAGGGTTTTCTTTCTTTTTTCTTAAACAAAACCCCTCCTCCATTATTCTGAAGAGCACTAGCAGAGTTGTTTAAACTTTCAGCAATAGATTTGTTTCATTTAGGAAAAAAGCTGGCATGATTTTAAAAACATAATATAGATGTTAAGATACAAAGATGTATATGAAATTGCAGTCATTAGATTCCTGGGGGCACTGCAGAAGGACTGGACCATCCTCCTGCCACTTGGCATGCAGTGAGCTCAGGAGGAGGTAACTCATTTTAGGATTGTATTGCCTGTGTCTCTCTCTTGTTCCAAATATCCCTGTTTTCTGGTCCCTGCTCCTGATTAGTACTGACTCGTATTTTGTCTTCTGGAGAAAAGGGGCATCCAAAATCATCAAGGAGTTGGAAAATATGGCCTACAAGGAAAATCCTATATGAGTTCAATCTTTTCAGTGTATTAATAAAATTGAGAACACAAGTTGACAAAATGTGCATGGTATGCAGATAATTGATTTTCTAGATGCAGGGATAGCCAACAGAGGGTTTTTTGAAAGATTAGGCAAATTCATGGAATAGAAGGCCTTGTTGTCTGGGATAAACTTCCATGTTTGTTGCAAGTGCATCTCTAAACACCCGTCATTGGTTGCAACAGTCAGGGAAGATGTTACCCTCATGCCTACCAGTAGGCTTACAGCAGGTATATGGTTAGCCACTATTAGAGACAGATGATGGTCTAGATCAGCCTTTCTCAACGTTTTTACCATTAAGAAACCCCTGAAACATTCTTCAGTCTTCGAGAAACCCCAGATGTGGCATGATCATACAGCATATGTTTGGGAAGCATAGCTATGTACAAGCCCATCTAGGGCCCCTCCCCTCCCCACCGCTTCCAGGCCATGGGGAGAATTAACATGACCATACATGGTCATATCACCAAATAAATGTTTAACAAATTTTAAAACTATATAAAAATTATTCCCACCAATTTGGGAAACCCTTCTAGAGCCATCAAGATATCCCAGGATTTCATGAAACCCTAGCTGAGAAAGCCTGGTCTAGATAGAAGTTGGATCTACAAGCTGAGAGCCAGCTAGGTGTAGTGGTTAGGAGCACTTTCTACTCTGGTGATCCGGGTTTGATTTCCTGCTCCTCCTCCACATGCAAGCAGCTGGGTGACCTTGGGCTCAACCACAGCACTGATAAGGCTGTTCTGACCGAGCAGTAATATCAGGGCTCTCTCAGCCTCACCCACCTCACAGGGTGTCTGTTGTGGGGAGAGGAAAGGGAAGGCGACTGTAAGCTGCTTTGAGACTCCTTCTGGTAGAGAAAAGCAGCAAATAAGAACCAACTCTTCTTCTTCTAGACACAAAATCCACCAAAGCTGCCTGTCAATTGTTACTAAATCCTTTGGAGCAGTAGAATAAACAAACAGCAGGCAGAGAAGAGCCTGCAGCACTATGTAGCAGTGAGGGGATGGAGGCTCAGTCATGAAAGTGTTAAAAGTATTAAAATATACAAGATTTCTCTTTAGTCATTCTCTGAAATATCTGAGGGCATGGTACGCTACCAGATATAGACAGTAGGCGTAAAACAAGCTGTTGCCAGACATTCTGCCTGTCAGAAACAGCAGGAAGGAAGCTAATAGGGAGTTGTTTGTTGTTTACAGGGAAATGTGGATAGGCAAACACCGTTCCATCCCCCACTTTGAAAGAACTGGGGAGAAAAGGTTGAGATTTGGCTGCTGTCTGGTGGGAAGAGAAAGCCAACCAGTACATATGACAGAGACTTCATGAAGGATGTTTGGCCATGGCAAGGAAGGGGCATATATGGACTTGCATCAGGCTGGTCCTCTGTCTGACATTATCACTGAAAGCTAAGAAATATCACCTACCAATAGTTGGAATATGCAAGCTCTGCAGTGTGCATGATTGAGCAGAACACAAGATGTCCTACAGGGGGCATCAGAGGAGATGTGCATTTAGCATAGTTAGAATAGGAATTTCCTGATGATTTTTTATTATCTTCTCCAGTGTCCTGACTGGCTCAATACGTCTTCCTCCTTTCCTCCCTGCTTGCCTCCAGAATAGCAGTTGAACAGAGACAATGATTGCAGACAATAGTTAGAACATTCAGTAATGTATATATAGTTGTTTCTTGTCATAAATAATACTTTTTTATTCTTTAAGTAACCTAGTGCTGCACACTTTCTACACAGTCAAACGCTGCAACACTAATTGCCCTAATCATGCCATCCCAACCACCCAGGGAGGCTGCCATGAAAGCTGCCCTAATATAAAATGAGTGCACGCCAAAAAGGTGGGGTGGGATCCTGAGGCCAGCCAACACCTTCCTCACTACTGTCCAAAAGTGTTACCTGAGAAGGGGCCTGCCACTGGCATGCTGAAGCAGAAGCTCCACTCCCTGGCTCCAGAATGCCGTGAAGGTTCCCAAGGCCTGTGCAGGGCAGTTGGCCACTTCTGCACAAGAATATTGGCTGCAGACCTCTTATCAACCTTTCTGATCTATCTTAGATGACCTTGGCCTGACGGCCATCCCCACCCCAGTAAAGGTACCATCCTGCATCTGCAATGCCTTTTCCAGCAGTTCTCTATTGGACCCCACTAGCAATTTGCTGATTTGCAGAGCCCCAAAGAAAGCCAAGAGGGCTGCTGCTGAATACAGCCACGTCAAAGGCCAACGTGCAGTATGATTTGAATGCTCGAGACAAACTTGCATCTTGGGGGAGATTGCAGTCCTGTTTGTTTTATTTATTTTTGTATTCATTCAATTAATATACCACCCCTCACTATGAGGTCTCAGGGCACTGAAACATCCTATACCCAACCTGTAAGCATCCTCCTTACTTGAAGTCACTGGTGTTGTCTGCTTTCCCAGTTGTATAAAAGGCTTATGCTGCCAGGCTGCAAGCTATAGTGTTGACTGTCGACTGAGGCATGTAGCTGGACATAGTGCTACATGAGGTGGTCCGCTGATATTGGCCAGGACTGCCGAAACTGCTGTTGCACTCTAAATTCCTCAAAAGCCCTAAAGCATAGCCACACCTGGGTCGAGTCTGTACTTTGCTTTTTATACTCTCCCAGGCCAAATAAACCCCTCCCCTCCACACTTCATTAGATTTCCATTTTGATTTTGGCCGTTTTAAATTTTCCCTCTGCAACATCCATGATCGAATCTGCGGTGGCATTACCTTTTTTCCACCTCTGAGATGTCCTGTGCTATTTCAATGCAGCTAACCTCAAAGTCAAGCAGGAAAAATGCCATCTCGGTGACCCATCAGTGGAATTCCTCAGGTTCCTGACTGATGCCATGGGAGTCCACCCAGCCAAGGACAAGGTGATAGCCATCCAGAACGCACCTCAGCCTGCATCCAAATTTATCTCTAAGCTTTCCTGGGCCTTTTGGACTTATACCACTCGTTTTTGCCCAACAAGGCCACCATTGCGGAACCTCTACATTGGCACCTGGACAAGACAACACCCTGGGTCTGGGGCCCTATGCAACAATCAGTGTTTACATCTGTTAAATATCTTATACTATCTCCTGACTATCTAAGGGGAGAGGGTTGTTGTGTTTGTGGATCTGCCGAGGACCGAGCTTGAGGTCCAAGGCAAGATCCAAACAAGATCAACCAATGCACAGCGAGGATCCCATCTGCCAAATCTACCAATTGTGTGTGTTGGCTGTTGTGTAGAAATGTAGCGCTATTGGGGTTGATTTCTGACTCTTGTTGTTGCTTACTACAACTTGCACTCATACTGAGATCACAATAAAAAGCTGTTTGTACATCCAGTGCCAGGATCCCACAGATATAACACTTCTCATGTCAACTGTGATGGCAGCCAGCCATTACTCCTGTGTGCAAAATGAAGGAGGAGGAGGAAGGTCTGCGCTCAATAGTAACCTGGCTATCTTGGAGGGTAAGGCATAGGTGGGCTGTTCTCTGGAGGTCTTACTTTCAACGTTGGCATTCTGGAGGCTACCTGTGAATGATTTAGACTGTGGAACCAGGCCAGAATTCAGAGGAGAGCCCCTATGGACCCTTTTGGTACCTGACATCTATTGAACTGGCAGTTCTTATTATATCTCTGGCTATGTAATAGTGGCACCAAAATGCAGCCCACTAGTATGCCCATCTAGAAACTACCATAGTAGCACAGAAAGTAAGCTGCCCAAGAATTATCCACAAAGCACAACACATTTTTAAAACCCATGCCCACTTCCTGTCACACCAATACCTCTTTTGTTAAAATTGTTTTGCTTTCTGTCTTTGATGTCTGCTATGAATGGTCCAATGCCTTGTGCTGCTTGGTTCAAGATTGCCTGGGTTTTGCACTTGGAGACTGCATAACTTGTCATCTCAACTAGCTGCCTCCTTATGTTCTGCATTCAGTTATAAGTCAGAAACTTCCACTGCTGAACGTGGTTAAGAACCCATCAATCCTGCATGTTGCTATTGTGCTATTGTAACCAGATTTGTGGAAATGAGCCAGTGGTCCTTGATGAGATCTGGGCTTACTCCAAAATCCTAACAACCTTTAGAGGCCTTGCAGTGTTTTATATGCTTTGCTGTTCAAGGCCAAGTGTTTATGTTGTTACAGGCAACTAGCCAAGCAGCTGAAGAGAGGAATACCTCTTGGAAAAGTATGTATCCAGTCTTCCAGCATCTCCTAAAATGTGACAGGCATAGAATATGCCACACCCTTTTGGATCTTTTGACTTAGGGTTGCACTTCCTTAAAAAAAAAAAAACTTCCATAGTTCATGTACTAAATATAAACTGGAGAAAGCCTAAGGAATTGTCACCCATTTAATCAGGTAAAATAAAGGTTTTTAAAAGTAAAAGAAATGAGCATATAAGCAAAACCTCATCAGACGCTGAAGGATATATGAAATAGTATGAGGTTAAACCATGAGTGAACTGATTTGCAGAGGCTCAGAGAACATTGCCTTGGTTTGTACTTTCAGACTTCCTAAGCCTCAGTGTTTCCCATCTGTACAATGGATAAATTGTTATAACATCTGCTAAATTTTAACTTTTAATTTAAAAAAAACCCTGCTGATGTGCCTTATATATGAATCAATGTATCATCTGCAACTGGGTTCATCAGCAAAAAATATACGGCTTTATCCCATGTTTTATACTTGTGACAAAGATGGTCCTTGTGTGGGTTATCAATGCTTTCAGGAAACAGTTTTTTTTTCCTGCTTCCCCACAGTGTAGTGGTACATTTGTGTACCTCTGGGGGTTTCCTGGATTTTACATGATGATTCTCCAATGTGCTCTGCTCCAAAGATTTGGGAATGATTGCAGTAAAGCTTGGAAGGCTGCTGTAAATAACTAAAACTTCATTGCATTTGAACATAGGGCTTTGCAAGCCCAAAACACACTTATGAGTGGGAAAATTAGGGGGCTTTACGCACCGGGATCTTTGTTGCAAATTGGTCACTGAATGAAAAATCGCCATTTAAAATAGTGGAATTCGTCGTTATGCATACCTGCCTTTGTAGTGGAATCCAGTTGCGTTTTGTAGCGTTTCCCACAGCTTCCGGTCTCGGCAGAAATCGCTAGAAAGGAAGTGCTATTGCCAAGCTCGTCCCGCCCCTGGCCGTCAAGCAGCCAATGGGCAGCCGTTAGCATGCTCCCAAACAGCCCCTTTCCCTTTAAGAAAGGTTTTAAAAAAAAAAAAAACAGACCCATTGTAACGAATCTTTGTAGATTCGTTGCAACGGAGAGACCCATCCAGCTGCCTAATGTGAGCTGTCGTTTGATCGTATGATCGTTGCCACGCTGCCTCGAGTGAAAAAAAAAAGAATCCCCCCCCCTCACGGGCCCAATTTTCGGCTGAATTAATGTGTAAAAAAATAAAGGGAAAATACTTCAGCAAACGGGCTTTTCTGTGGTTTGTGCTTAGTGACTAAAGGTGAAGGACTGAAGCCAGGGAAGCCTCTAAACAGAAAGAGGCTCACTGGTGCGTTTATCCCCGCTCGCTCGGAGAAAAAAAAATGGCGATCGCTTCGCCGGAAGTTTGGAGGACAGGCTCAGGAGGAGGGACTTTGAAGAAACCGCAACAATGTTAACGCACAGGTCTTTTTCGCTAGTGTTGCAGATTGGTTGCAAGAGTGTAGCGCTTTCCGGAGGGTGAATCCACTTTTTGGGATTCCCCTGAAAGCGCTAGAAGGAAGCGCTTTTTGCAGATTGGTTTCAGGTGTGTGGCAGATTGTCTACGACGTCGTGCGTTATGGCAAATCAATAGCGTTTCCAATTGGCAACCATTGTGCGATTTTGAAGGCGTGCAAAAAGCCCCTAGGATTTTCCTAGACCCTGTCTCTGCAGCAGCCATTTCCTCCCCAGCACAAGAATATCATTATATCAATATCTTGTTGTAACAATACAGGTACTAGGTTCTCTGAACTCTCAACTCTCATTTTGTTAAAAACTAAACTTCTAACCTCTTCCTTTGGGGAGATATAAGGGGGAAAGGCATATATTTGCAACTGAAGAGGCTAGAAACTTTCTTTATTTTTAACTGACAGCTGGAAATTCAGAGAACTTGCTACTTTCATAGCTACAATAGTTTATCAATACAGTACGCTAGAGCTAGGGCCATTAAATGAGCTAGGGCCATTAAATGTAGAGAAATGCCTATCTTATGCAGACACCATATTTTTGTTATTTTGTACAATGTCACCAACATCCAGCATACAAGCAGCAAACGAGTAGCTACATCCTCCATTTTAAAGTGCTAGCAGAGGAATCACATAAAGTGGATTCCCCAGCCTAAAAGGAGAGCAACCAGGAAGCCACACGCTAAGGAAATGTGTGAAGCTGAAGTAGCGCTATCTAGGCCTCCAATATCCCGTCCTCGCACCCTCCTCTCTCCCCCTGCTCCTGGGGACAGGTTTTTTTTTTTTTTTTTAAGAAAACTGCCTTTAGCAATCAGTAGGTGATGAATCATGCAAGCAAAGCAAAAAAAAAAAAAAATCCCTGCATAGTTTAAACAGAAAGCATGCCTCTTTAAAGATTTCCCCCCAATCAGAAACCATTCTTCCCCCCCCCCCCCAATCAAAGGACTCACTAAGGGCCCGATATGGCTGTCTGTGCTTTGGCACCCATGGAAGTCTATGGCGCCATAGACTATAATGGGAATTTCAGAATTCCCGCATTCCCTGGAGTCTGGGGAGTTGGGCTTGAGGTAGTGCCTCCAAACATTCAGGGTAGATCCAGGAGGCTCTTCTCTGACTCCCCAGCAAATTTCAGAATGATTGGCCCAAGGGTTCCACATCTATGGGTTCTCGAAGAAGGCACCCCCCCACATTCCTTTATTATATCTTATGGGATGAACTCTCCATAGGATATAATGGGAGGGATGGGGGCAGCTTCTTCGGGAGCCCCTAAAAGTGGACCCCTTAGACCCATCATTCTGAAATTTAGAGGGGAGTCAGGGAAGAGCCTCCTGAAGCTACTCTGAAAGTTAGGCGGCTCTACCTCAAACTCAACCCCCCCCCAGACCCCAAGAAAGACATGAATTCTGAAATTCCCATTATAGAATATGGAGAAAGGGGATTAGCTGCCTGGCTTGATTGACAGAAGGAAGAGAGTTGCCTGTAAAGCACATTGCTCTCTTCCACCATTTCAAGAAGCCATGCAGAGTGCAAGGAGTGGGATAAGAAGGCAGACAAAAGCGAGATATTCAGAAGGTGAGGAATGGCCGGAGGTAGATTATTTTGTAGCATTATGCCATTTTCCTGGCATAACACTTTTTTTTTAAATGTGCAGAATTGTCCATAGTTTACCTAAAACGGTAATAGCACTGCTGACCCAGGGCAGGGCAGGTAACCCTAGCTAGAAAATATGCTGTAATATGAATCCACATATTTATTTACATATTTTTACATTTGAAACAATGTTTAAAAATATGTATAAATCCCATGGCCTTTCCAGACCATGTATCTAACCTTTAGAATCATAGAATCATAGAGTTGGAAGAGATCTCTAAGTTCATCTAGTCCAATGCCCTACACCAGTGGTCCCCAACCTTTCTGAGGTTGGGGACCGGCAGGGCATTGGGCCGCGGCCCGCGGCCTGCGCCTGCGCGGGCCACACCCACACACCGCCCGCGCCCATGCATCGGGCCGCGCCCGCAGGCCACGGCCACGCATCGGGCCGCGCATCGGGCCGCGCATCGGGCCGCGCATCGGGCCGCGCATCGGGCCGCGCATCGGGCCACGCCCGCGCATCGGGCCGCGCCCGCGCATCGGGCCGCGCCCACGCATCGGGCCACGGCCACGCATCGGGCCGCGCATCGGGCCGCGCATCGGGCCGCGCATCGGGCCACGCATCGGGCCGCGCATCAGGCCCCGCGCATCGGGCTGCGCCCACGCATCGGGCCGCGCCCACGCATCGGGCCGCGCCCACACGGGCGCAGCCCGACCCTGATTCCCTCTCCCCGCCCTGCCGCAGTAAGAAGCTTTTTTACTGCGGTGGGGGGGCGGGCGGGGCCGCGGCCCGCAGGTTGGGGACCACTGCCCTACACAGTGCAGGAACTACCCGCCCACCCACAGTGACCCCCAATTTCATGCCTAAGTGATTCCTCCACCAAAATTCTGCAGAATCCAGCCTGGCCTGGATGAAATTCACCTACCCACAGGGGCAATTAGCAATTTCCTGGGTTTGCAAGGAAGGTCCACAAGAGACAAACACTGGCACATCCCTTCCTGCCTATCCACTCATAATGTGCATAAGTTCATAAAATTAGAGATGACCCATCAGCCAAAAATATGAAGGGCCTTTTTGCACGGGGATCTTTGTTGCAAATTGTTTGCGGAATGAAAAATCGCCATTTAAAATAGTGGAATTCGTCGTTATTCATACCTGCCTTTGTAGTGGAATCAGTTGCGTTTTTTAGCGTTTCCCACAAGCTTCCGGTCTCGGCAGAAATCGCTAGAAAGGAAGCGCTATTGCCAAGCTCGTCCCGCCCCTGGCCGTCAAGCAGCCAATGGGCAGCCGTTAGCATGCTCCCAAACAGCCCCTTTCCCTTTAAGAAAGGTTTAAAAAAAAAAAAACAGACCCATAGCAACGAATCTAGGTAGATTCGTTGCAACGGAGAGACCCATCCAGCTGCCTAATGTGAGCTGTCGTTTGATCGTATGATCGTTGGCACGCTGCCTCGAGTGATAAAAAAAAAATCCCCCCCCCTCTCACGGGCCCGATTTTTGGCTGAATTAATGTGTAAAAAATAAAGGGACTTTATTTCAGCAAACGGGCTTTTATGTGGTTTGTGCTTAGTGACTAAAGGTAAAGGACTGTAGCCAGGGAAGCCTCTAAACAGAAAGAGGCTCGCTGGTGCGTTTATCCCCGCTCGCTCGGAGAAAAAAAAATGGCGATCGCTTCGCCGGAAGTTTGGAGGACAGGCTCAGGAGGAGGGACTTTGAAGAACCCGCAACAATGGTAACGCACAGGTCTTTAGCGCTAGTGTTGCAGATTGGTTGCAGGAGTGTATCGCTATCCGGAGGGTGAATCCACTTTTTGGGATTTCCCTGAAAGCGCTACAATGAAGCGCTTTTTGCGGATTGGTTTCAGGAGTGTTGCAGATTGTGTACGACGTCGTGCGTTATGGCAAATCAATAGCGTTACCAATTGGCAACCATTGTGCGATTTTGAAGCCGTGCAAAAAGCCCCGAAGAGAACAAGTATCAAACTAGAGATGGCAAATCCCACGCTTATTCAAAAAAGTATGTAACATTCAAAACAAGTTCCTAGGTACAATCATGTTTCTATTTTATTTCCTCAGCGATACTGTAATATTAAATGAAACAAAATGAAATATTATACAAAATGCATCTCTCCATGCAAACCTGTTCCATAATAAAGACATTTAATATAACCTTACAATTTAGTTCTTCTATATATTTTGGAAATGGCCATCTGGGCAGTCCTGTCCGGGTGCTGTCCGGCCTCCTGTCCAGCCAGCACGTCCCATCCAGCAGGCCAATCCAGATGCACCCAGCAAAGCTGGGCACGTCCGGATTGGGCCAGCCCCTGGAGTGCCTGCCTCCTTGTGTTGTGCGCCCAGCCTTACCGCCAGAAGTTTCCTGGCCGGCAAGGAGGGTGCATCCACGGCTCCCAGGTTGCTCTGTCCTGTAGGGGGGGGGAGTTTGCCCTAGCCACTAGAGGGCTTTGGGAGCTGATGGAAAGCGGCTGCGGGGCACAGGGGGGAGGATTCCCTTCTCTTTGGGCTGCAAAGCCCTCTCGCCACCTCGCAGATCCGGCGAGAAGGCTTTCCTGCCCAAATGGAAGCCTTTCAAAGCCCATTTTAAAAATGGGCTTTGATACTAGTATGACAATAAACTTTTGAACCTGTATCAATATTGTATAGTATTGCTTTTTAAAGATTTCTTCACAAAGTGTTATACAATGAATTATTCATAACAATAAACCTATATACAAATAAAGTCATTCACATTAACTATTAGTAACATAATTTACCTCCAAATTTTCAAGTTATTAAACACACACACATCTATATACATTTATTTAATTTATTTAATAAGACATACATCTTGTACATTCAAATCCAACTGGTTCCCAAATTCATCTCGGCCCCGGTTCTCATTACATTAGATTACATCTAGTGCCCCACCCTGAACAAGGAGGGATTACAAGCTTGTAGCCAGACACGTGATGTTCTGATGGATAAATTGAAAGACTGCAATCTGGATTTTCAGATAGTCAGCTGGATAGGGAATTGGTTAGAGAACCGCACTCAAAGAGTTGTTGTCAATGGTGTATCATCAGACTGGAGAGAGGTGAGTAGCGGGGTACCTCAGGGCTCGGTGCTTGGCCCGGTACTTTTTAACATATTTATTAATGATCTAGATGAGGGGGTGGAGGGACTACTCATCAAGTTTGCAGATGACACCAAATTGGGAGGATTGGCAAATACTCCGGAAGATAGAGACAGAGTTCAACGAGATCTGAACCACAATGGAAAAATGGGCAAATGAGAACAAGATGCAATTTAATAAAGATAAGTGTAAAGTTCTGTATCTGGGTCAGAAAAATGAAAAGCATGCCTACTGGATGGGGGATACACTTCTAGGTAACACTGTGTGTGAACGAGACCTTGGGGTACTTGTGGATTGTAAACTAAACATGAGCAGGCAGTGTGATGCAGCGGTAAAAAAGGCAAATGCCATTTTGGGCTGTATCAACAGAGGCATCACATCAAAATCACAAGATGTCATAGTCCCATTGTATACGGCACTGGTCAGACCACACTTGGAGTACTGTGTGCAGTTCTGGAGGCCTCACTTCAATGATGATCTGGGGCCAAGGGACCAAGCCCTATGAAGATAGGTTGAGGGACTTGGGAATGTTCAGCCTGGAGAAAAGGAGGTTGAGAGGGGACATGGTAGCCCTCTTTAAGTATTTTAAAGGTTGTCACTTGGAGGAGGGCAGGATGCTGTTTCTGTTGGCTGCAGAGGAGAGGACACGCAGTAATGGGTTTAAACTTCAAGTATAACGATATAGGCTAGATATCAGGAAAAAGTTTTTCACAGTCAGAGTAGTTCAGCAGTGGAATAGGCTGCCTAAGGAGGTGGTGAGCTCCCCCTCACTGGCAGTCTTCAAGCAAAGGTTGGATACACACTTTTCTTGGATGCTTTAGGATGCTTAGGGCTAATCCTGCGTTGAGCAGGGGGTTGGACTAGATGGCCTGTATGGTCCCTTCCAACTCTATGATTCTATGATTCTACGAGGAACTATGGTCGCCATTGTGATTGTTATTTTAATGGGGATTTTATTGGGGTTTTATTGTTTTAGAATTCTATGTGTAAACCGCCACAAGGCTACAGCAAGAAGCAGTACAGAAATCGAATAATAAATAAACAAACAAATAAATAAATAAACATTTGTATGTCTCTAAAATTGGGTCTAATAAAGTAAAATCAGTAATTAATAACATCAAATTCAACCCAACTGGATTTAGCAAATTACATAATGAGCAAGTAAAAATCTTAGAGACCATATATAGTCATATTATGATAAATGTTTAACAAATTTTTTAAATATACACAAAATTAATTAAGTCCCACTCATTCAGGAAATGATTACAGGACTTCCCAGTGGATCTGGAAACTTACAATTGTAGCCCAAGTTCACCTGGCACATCCCAGTTGAGCATCCTCATTTTTAAAGTCCCACTGCCCTTCTGTCTGCTCACCAGGGGCCATGAGTTGGCTCACCCCTTTCTCATCTCCTAGGTCTTTAAGGGATGCTACTGTTCACTCCAGCTGTCTGCCTATGCCAGTTCTTAGATGTACTGACTGAACCCCCCTCCATGCTCCAGTTAAATGAATGCCTCAACTGGAACAAGGATGGAAAGCAAATATGACAGCGGTTAATGGATTATAGAAATAGTGGCAGCAATCCAGTACAGAGTTTGACATTTATAAAACCCATTTAAATGTAAACTGCAGAGAACTATGGACTTTTAAAAGAAACACCACCTTTCTTGTCTTGACTGAGCAAGTGCTGAGACTTCTAGAAAATCAATTAGATTACTTGAGTAACTGAGACACATAGAAACAGTACGACAAAGGAAGACATTCTGGAAAAGATGGAGTAAAGCAGAAAAGTGTACATATGTTTAATGTCTTAAAAGTTTAGCAATCCAATCACTTTGGAACTAGAATGGCACAAGAGGTGAATTTGAACTCTTCAGTGTGACATCAACAAATTGGCAGAAAAAGCAATATCTAGGAATTAAGAACGTTTTTGGTGTGAAAGGAATAAAGGGAAGGATTTCAAAGATCACTAGGACTTAGTTCCTATAGGAAAGAAAAGGGCTCTCAGTCTATAAATTTTGAGCTGCTATCACATCTTACTCCACCACCCTGGAACAGCTAATGATACAATAAATCACACTTCTTTAAAAGAGAAGCCTTTCTATGTGGAACTAACTTCACAGTTCTAATAGGGATTTTCAGGAGCATGGGTGAAGGAGACCTAGCAAATGAAATCCGTGACTCTGAGATAATTTCAAAAACGCCTTGTAACAAAACTAGGCTTGACTAAATGCCTAAAGAAGAATCCTTTCATAGGAAATATATAAAAGGAGAACGAAGGCCCTATTCTCCTATTCACCAAATGGATAAACACATTCTTCTACATCTTATAGTCAAATTGCTCTCTACAGAACTGATAACTCCTTCATTTAAAAAACAATAAAAATCTCTGAAGTTCCCTTGGATAAAGGCTGAGAGGAGGGTGAAGGGCAAAGGTTTTAGTGGGGGGTATGTTTGTTTTGAGGATTTCTTTTCTTTCTTTTTTGCTGACATATTTTTCTTTTATTAAAACCACATCCACCTCTCTGAGAACCGAACCAGGATAGCTCACATAACCTTCAGAATTCTGGAAGCTTTGGAGACTGTTTTGTAGCAATTCCTCTTAACTAAGGTCACCTCCCAAAGCATGCAATGAAGAGGTCATGGGGCTGCACCAGATTTGGTTACAGACTCACAAAACAGTTAAATGTTTTATTAAGCTTGGTGAACTATCACGCTGCTGGAGTTGATGTGTCTGCAAAGAAGAGTTAATCAGAAAATGGCCATTGCAAATAGCAAAAATCTCCATAGATATAAGACTTTTTAGTAAACAATCATTCTGATTGAAAATGAGTGCACAAAATAAGGTTTTAGGACCATATTCACTGGCCAGGCCCACATCTAATACTCAAAGGTGACACAACGTCAAGGTAATCCAAAGGAGATGATATGAGTACATTTGAATGGACCTGAATTCCCTGGGCAGGATCCTTCCTTACCATCTGTTTTTGAAGGCACAGTTTATACCTAAGTAGTTGTGGCATATAGGTTTTTTATAAAGTTCAGTGGAACATTAACATTAACATGGAGGGTACATCTGTTAAATTTGAGAGGAGCTGCCCTGGGGGCTATTGTAAAATTCTTTTTCTCAAGAGAGGGTTGTTTAGTTGATCCTGCCATTAAACTATCTGGCAGTAAAGTAATAGCCTCCATGCTTTATGGTGCAGAGATCTTGGGCTGGAATGAAGAAGTGATTAACAACAGAAAAAATCCAAAATCTTTTCATGTAGAGGATTTTAGCACTCCCCAAAGGATCCCCAGTAGCCCTTATGAGGACTGAATTGGGACTTCCATCTATAAGGGCATAGGTCAACCTAATTACTCTGAAATATTGGCTGAAATGCACACATAAGAACTCTGATTCCCTCAGCTGCCTGAGCCTAAAGCTAACCTCTGATAGTGATGAAACTTACTCAGTGCACATAAACAGTATTGCTTCACAATATCTAACCCCAGATGGCCTAATTAGATTTGGAAGCTCAGCAAAGGAGCTCCTGAAATAGATCTACCAGATGGACGCAGCACTAGATGGTGATATAACTGCTCATTCAAGAACTGTCTTTAAATATTTTAAGATAACTCATTGTAGATGAAACTCAAATACTTTGGCCACCTCACAAGAAGGAAGGATTCCCTGGAGAATGCTGGGAGCGATTGAGGGCAAAAGAAGAAGGGGACGACAGAGAATGAGGTGGTTGGATGGAGTCCCTAAAGCAGTCGGTACAAACTTAAATGGACTTCGAGGAATGGTAGAGGACAGGAAGGCCTGGAGGATCCATGGGGTCACGATGGGTCGGACACAACTTTGCACCTAACAAGAACAACAACTCATTGTAGATCACCATATGTGGTGAACCTGTCATCCCTAACTCTGAGGATGGCCTATACTCATCTAAGATTTCAATCGTTGTCACTGGCAAAACGTAGCGGCCAGTTCTCCTATCTCCCCTCATCTGAATGTACTTGTATATGTGATAAGAGTGATTGAGGACCTTACGCACTATGTAATGGACTGATCCTTTTATGATGAACCAAGAGGTAAGTTTATTAAAAGAATACTTCCTATTACCTCAGGTCTTTCCAAAACTGAAAGTCTGGTTTTTCTTCTATCAGACAATGATAGCTATGTCCCCAACACAGTTGCATTGTTTGCCCTCACTGCCAGAAAGATGAGATCCAAACTGTATTGTTAGGTCAAAGATTTAACTATTATGACTCACTATACTGTATATTTTAAGAGCCTCTTGTGGCGCAGAGTGGTAAGGCAGCCGTCTGAAAGCTTTGCCCATGAGGCTGGGAGTTCAATCCCAGCAGCCGGCTCAAGTTTGACTCAGCCTTCCATCCTTCCGAGGTCGGTAAAATGAGTACCCAGCTTGCTGGGGGGTAAAAGGTAATGATTGGAGAAGGCACTGGCAAACCACCCCGTATTGAATGTGCCATGAAAACGCTAAAGGGCGTCACCCCAAGGGTCAGACATGACTTGGTGCTTGAACAGGGGATACCTTTACCTTTACCTTTACCTTTATACTGTATATTTTATGTGAGTATTTTTTATTATCATGTAGGAATATATTTGATAATGTTCACACTTCTTATCTCCATATGTCTTGTTCTCAAATCCTGATTGTGTGTATTTTACATCTGAATGAAATGGTCTATGGTCAATAAATACTGTGAGAATACATGCTCCCCACCCCTTCACGCATTCATTTGTAAACAGAGTGGACATCTGCAGCTTGTATTTCTGAGTATTAAATTTATGAGGTGCCCATCTAATAATTCTTATTTGTATTTTGGAAAACATTTACTAGCACATGCCTAATACTACCTTATTTTGCAGCTTTCAATTACTGTAAAACATCTCATTAAAATTATGGCTTAACAGTTTCTTGAGCAACCCTAACTACAGCCTCCTTCAGTATCCTCAGGAAGGTCCCTGAAACTAAGGAAAGGTTAATAACCTCCCAGAGAAGAACCTGAATCTTTTCACCACCAGCTTTCACTAGCCATGAGGGACACATGTCAAGGGGACATACAGCCTTTCCTTTGTGCTGCAAACTGAGATGTAGAAACAGTACGGTTATGTATGTGGGCAGCCTATGCCACAAAGCATTATGCAAATAAAAGCTTGTAAGCTTCAAAATCTCAGCCAATCACTAACTGACTAGAGATGATTGAAATGGACCAATGAACTGGGTTTCCTTAATTGGGTGGGATATATAATATAATAAACCTAATATAAATTATTAGGTGAAATGACTATATATGGTCATGTTGACCTCCCACCACCACCATACAAATTTTTGCTGGCCAAGGCTTATCACAAATGGTTGTGACTGGTGTCCCAAGAGGTAAGTACTTTCATTTTAATTTAAGTGGAGGGGGCAGGGTGTGACAGAGCAGCATAGTCCCGCTCTGGCCCTGTTTCTGCAGGCTCCCACTGATGAAGAAGAGCAAACTGGGAGCCAGCCCAGAGTGCAGGTATGGTTCTGATCACAAATCATCTGAAAATATTTCTGTGCTGTCACTTCCTGCACTGTGGAACTGATCTGATTGTGTCACATCTGTTGGGAATGTCTGGGTGAGCCACTTCTCATAGGAAGGAACTCAGAAGTTGAGCTGTACAATAAAATAATGTAAAAATGTTAATTATTTATTATAGTGCACAATTAAAAACAGAATAAAAACTACATAAAAACTATACAGAACTAACAGCACATAAGACCAAATGGGTCTTCCTCAGTGGTCAGAATTGTGATAATACACTCTATATAAAATATCTAAACATTATAAAGTGTAGCTGAGTGGTTGAATGGGATTTGTAAATTATGGCTCCAACCAATATATGTAAATTTTTGACTTTTTGGAGACCACCTCCTAAAGCATACACATCTCATAATATCAGCCATAGACCATCTGGTCACATTTGCATTAGCCCACTATAGTTAATAAAACCGAACCTGAAAGACTCCAAATAAATACTTTCAGTTCCTTAAGGTTACATTCATTACTTGTGAAATCTTATATGGAACATGTGCATCAAATCCATACATTTCTTACACAAAATGCATGCTTGACTGTAAATTTCATATCCTTTCTTCCATTAGACATAGATATTCTATTTCCAAGTGTACCCTGGAGATCTGGGAAGCACCATGCTGGCTCATAAAAAGGCATTCCCAACTTAAGCAAGCTAATGACAATAAACTGCTGACACAACATCTTTTCACAGCAAAGGAAACATGCTGTGATAAGAAACAAACACATTGCACAGGAGGGAGGCACAGGAAAAATAAATAGAGGAATGTGAGAGTAGAGGCCTCCGTAAACCATCTTCACTTACATCAAAATCAGCCTCTGCTAAAGGATAACACATTTATGTCTTAGAAGTATTTTCAGGGTTTCTGCATAAATTTAGCCCTGTCCAGATCACAGATTAAAGATGTTGTTGTTGTTGTTATGTGCGAAGTCGTGTCCGACCCATCGCGACCCCATGGACAATGATCCTCCAGGCCTTCCTGTCCTCTACGATTCCCCGGAGTCCATTTAAGTTTGCACCTACTGCTTCAGTGACTCCATCCATCCACCTCATTCTCTGTCGTCCCCTTCTTCTTTTGCCCTCGATCTCTCCCAGCATTAGGCTCTTCTCCAGGGAGTCCTTCCTTCTCATGAGGTGGCCAAAATATTTGAGTTTCATCTTCAGGATCTGGCCTTCTAAAGAGCAGTCAGGGCTGATCTCCTCTAGGACTGACTGGTTTGTTCGCCTTGCAGTCCAAGGGACTCGCAAGAGTCTTCTCCAGCACCAGAGTTCAAAAGCCTCAATTCTTTGACGCTCGGCCTTCCTTATGGTCCAACTTTCGCAGCCATACATTGCAACTGGGAAGACCATAGCCTTGACTAAACGCACTTTTGTTGGCAGGGTGATGTCTCTGCTTTTTAGGATGCTGTCTAGATTTGCCATAGCTTTCCTCCCCAGGAGCAAGCGTCTTTTAATTTCTTTGCTGCAGTCCCCATCTGCAGTGATCTTGGAGCCCAGGAAAATAAAATCTGTCACTATCTCCATTTCTTCCCCTTCTATTTGCCAGGAATTGAGAGGGCCGGATGCCATGATCTTTGTTTTCTTGATGTTGAGTTTCAAGCCAACTTTGGCACTCTCCTCCTTCACCCGCATATGCCTATTGGAACTGTCCATAGAGTTTTCATGGCAAAGATACTGGAGTGGTTTGCCATTGCCTTCTCCAGTGGATCACCTTTTGTCAGAGCTCTCAGCTATGACCTGTCCGTCTTGGGTGGCCCTGCACGGCATAGCTCATAGCTTCACTGAACTACGCAAGCCCCCTTGCCACAACAAGGCAGCGATCCTTGAAGGGGGTTAAAGATGTTAGTGGCATTTTAAAAAAATGTGGATATGCAATGATAAACAGCCATGGGAAGAAGTCGGAGAAGCAGATCTGCACCCTTTCCCTCAACCCATCTTGAACATGCATGTTTTCTCTTACAAGCTGCTGCTGCATTCATCAGTTCCTACAGCCTTTGAAGAAAGGCAGGGTATAAATATTTTAATAAGTATATATGGAAGGCATGTGGCCATGACAAGGTGCTCTATTGATGAATAATAAGGTTTGCAAGACCAAGATCTATATTTCACCTATATTTCACAAGGCTGTGCCTCATAGATGAGAAATTGTGACCCCTCCCCCTCCCCCTCCCCCTCATAGGGTTCTGGTGACAAACTGTTTTTTCAGGAAGACTCCAAGGTGCAATTGAGGGAAGCAGACATTCCTACTGGGTTTGGAATCCTGTTTGTTGGCAGCGTCTGTACAAAGCATATTACTTATCCCAAGGTCTGAACTCATTTGCCATCTATTTTGAATCAAAGGCTAGTGTTTGAGAAGACATTCTCAAATGTTAAAACCTTCTGTCTGCCTGATGCATACATCATCCTCTCCCATTCTTCCATCTGCCACAGTCCTTTAAATATTTTGCATTTCAAGAGAAATCAAGAAGGATTACAGAAAAACATGGCTGGAACAGATTTTGGACAGAGCCAACAGACTACCAGTGTATCTTCTTCTCCATTCAGCTAGCAAGAGGCAAGATTTTAGTACCAGATATTTCCTGCATAAAAACTCAAGAGTTCTTTTTTGTTCCTTTTTTGTTCTAACATTTTATTTCACTTAAAGTAGTGGTAAACTGCACAACTTTTAAATAACCCTTTGGAAGAGATTTGATACAAAATGATTATTCTAGAGAAGATAATCAGAGAAATTCTTTTGAAATATGGCATTGGAGGAGAGTTTTATGAATGCCTGGACTGTCAAAAAGACAAATCAAGATCTAGGTCAAATCAAGTATGAACTTTCCCTAGAAGCTAAAATGATGAAACTGAGGCTATTTGGTCACATAATGAGAAGACAAGAGTCAATGGAAAAGACAATAATGGTAAGAATACCATGGATTAGAATGCTGGAAGGGAAGGGAGCATGTGAAGGGTGGGTGCTACTCAAACAAGAGATATTGCATGCTCAATCAATGACTATCCCAGAAAGACGAAAACACTGCAGCTCTAAGAAGCCTATTTGGATGAACAGAAAACTTCAAGAGGAACTAAGAAAGAAAAGGGAAATGGAGGGAAGGACAGAGCTCTAAAGAAGAGTACCTACAGGTTACTAGGCACTGTAGATCAATAATCAGAAAGGCCAAAGCTGAGAGTGAGCTAAGATTGGCCAGGGAAGCCCACTGTAACAAGAAAAGATTTTTCAGTTATGTGAGGAGCAAATGTAAAGTAAAGGAGGCAATAGACCCACTGTTGGGTGCGGATGGATAAACTCTAACGAAGGATGCAGAGAAAGCAGAAAGGCTCAGCGCCTATTTTACATCTGTTTTTTCCCACAGGTCAAAGGGTTTAGGCACATCTAGAGATGGCAGTAGCCAAGAGATAGTGTCTGGGTGGCAGGTTGACATGGACCAAGAGGTTGTCGAGAGGCATTTAGCTGCACTGGATGAATTCAAATCCCCTGGGCCAGATGAAATGTACCCGAGAGCGCTCAAAGAACTTTCCAGAGAACTTGCACAACCATTGTCCGTCATCTTTGGGACCTCTTTAAGGACTGGAGATGTCCCGGAGGACTGGAAGAGAGCAAACGTTATTCCGATCTTCAAAAAAGGGAGGAAGGATGACCCGGGAAACTACAGACCAGTGAGTCTGACCTCTGTTGTAGGGAAGATAATAGAGCAGATATTAAAGGGAGCGATCTGCAAACATCTGGAGGACAATTTGGTGACCCAAGGAAGTCAGCATGGATTTGTCTCCAACAGGTCCTGTCAGACCAACCTGGTTTCCTTTTTTGAACAAGTGACAGGCTTGCTGGATCGTGGTAATTTGGTTGATGTCGTTTACTTGGAATTTAGTAAAGCTTTTGATAATGTTCCCCATGATGTTCTGATGGATAAATTGAAGGACTGCAATGTGGATTTTCAGATAGTTAGGTGGATAGGGAATTGGTTAGAGAACCGCACTCAAAGAGTTGTTGTCAATGGTGTTTCATCAGACTGGAGGGAGGTGAGTAGTGGGGTACCTCAGGGCTCGGTGCTCGGTCCGATACTTTTTAAAATATTTATTAATGATCTAGATGAGGGAGTGAAAGGACTACTCATCAAGTTTGGAGATGGCACCAAATTGGGAGGACTGGCAAATACTCCAGAAGATAGAGACAGAGTTCAACGAGATCTGAACACAATGGGTCAGAAAGATGAAAAGCATGCCTACTGGATGGGGGATACGCTTCTAGGTAACACTGTGTGTGAACGAGACCTTGGAGTACTTGTGGATTGTAAACTAAACATGAGCAGGCATTGTGATGCAGCGGTAAAAAAGGCGAATGCCATTTTGGGCTGTATCAGCAGGCACATCACATCAAAATCACAAGATGTCATAGTCCCATTGTATATGGCACTGGTCAGACCACACCTGGAGTATTGTGTGCAGTTCTGGAGGCCTCACTTCAAGAAGGACGTAGATAAAATTGAAAGGGTACAGAGGAGAGTGACGAGGATGATCTGGGGCCAAGGGACCAAGCCCTATGAAGATAGGTTGAGGGACTTGGGAATGTTCAGCCCGGAGAAAAGGAGGTTGAGAGGGGACATGATAGCCCTCTTTAAGTATTTGAAAGGTTGTCATTTGGAGGAGAGCAGGATGCTGTTCCTATTGGCTGCAGAGGAAAGAACACGCAGTAATGGGTTTAAACGACAAGTACAATGATATAGGCTAGATATCAGGAAAAAAATGTTCACAGTCAGACTAGTTCAGCAGTAGAATAGGCTGCCTAAGGAGGTGGTGAGCTCCCCCTCACTGGCAGTCTTCAAGCAAAGGTTGGATATGCACTTTTCTTGGATGCTTCTTTACTTTTCTTGGGCTGATCTTTTCTTGGGCTGATCTTGCGTTGAGCAGGGGGTTGGACTAGATGGCCTGTATGACCCCTTTCAACTCTATGATTCTATGATTCTAAGAAATTTTGAAGGTAACAGGAAAAGAAATAGATCCAGCAGGAGATGTACAGGCTCAGTAAAGGAGATAATGGCCCTCAGTTTGCAAAACCTGAGCAAAGCTGTTAGCAAGAGAATATCTGAGAGGTCATTAATTCATAAGATTGCTGGAAGATGGAAGAGGGTAACATTTTTATACATACAAACCAGAGAAACAGAAAAAGGCTAGAGGCACACACAATTGCAGCCCTAACTGGTACTTCCAGATCGAAATTAAATTGGGTTTCCACTTGCAGGGCAAAGTATAGCAAGCAGAGCCAAAAGCCTGAGAACAGCAATGGCCAAACTGTGGCTCTCCAGATGTCCATGGACTACAATTACCATAAAACACTGACAGAGATGGTGGCCAATGACAGCTTTTATCAAAATTTTCAGTCCTGTGTCCCCTCTAGACTTTCTCTGTTTCTTTTGGATTAGGGAATTGATATCATGCACAGACAACTTCCCAAAACTGTTCCACAAGAGACATGGACAGGAGGAATCTGTGACACACATGGAAAAAAGCATGAGACACGGAATCATGCTTGTCCATATGTCTCCTGTATGGCTGTGCTGCCTGCTATTTGACTTAATAGGCTTGAGTTGATCTGTGGCATACTTACCACAAAGGACTGGTCGCTACCTTCTTACATGTTTCCCCCAATCTCAGGGGCCATGGGAAGGTCCCTTAAAAGCCATCTGTCTGAACCTATGACAATTATACAATGAAATATTGATAAATGCTTAAAATCATATCCACGAAAGATACTGCTTCAATTAAAAGAATAGCCCTAGGTGGTAAACACCCTGCACACTTATGGCTCAGTGACACGAACCAAGGGAGCAACAGATACACAGCCAGAACATTCAGATTCTGTAATGAAGCCAGTGGATTTATTTTCAGTTGTTTTGGTTTTTTGTTAAAAATCACTATAATTGGTATGAGATGAGCTACTAAAAGCTTTCTTTAAATTCCAGAAATCTGAATGTTAAACATTTTACAGGTGAAATAGGAAGGGCCTACATCTATAATACATGCTTTTATAGCTGGTTGGATAGGCTAAGATGAAAGGCCTGTCAGCTTTGCAAATGCCACAGATCATTGTGGGAAGGGTCTAGCACACGTGCATCCCTTTTGCTCTAAAATTCAGCATCCAGCTCCATCACATGTGATTGGGGCTCACCCAGGTTTAAACAAATCGTTCTGTTGCCATCATGTGTGGTGGGAGCCTGAGAAAACGTAAGTAACCTATCAAATTGTCCAGACATATTGGGACACAAGTTAAATAAAATTCCTGCATTACTCATCAGTGCTGGACTAGTCTAGTACTTTGTCTCCCCAAATATGTTCTTGCTCATGTCCAAAGCATCTGCTTTTATTTAAACCATTTTATAACTTTAATGATTTTACAGATACAAAATAAACATCCCCACAATCCAAATGAGCCCCTTTACCCATCTGGTAGTCTTCTTAAAATATAGGCACATGGTCCAAAAAATGGTCTGATTAACTTGAACCCAAACTACGAAGGGAAATTTATACCGAAAAACCAGCATCATGGAGCAACTATTCTTGAATCACTCCTACTGCTTCTGAGAACAGCACGTGTCTTAAAAGTCTAAGCAAATCGGCCTGCCAGTCAATTAGTGAGGAAAATGTTATTCATTCATCCAGGGGAAAAAATCACAACAACAGTAATCGTAAATGGCAAATCAATCACATATGGTCCCATCACTTGAGGATGAATTTTCCATCAACAACAAAATAAATAAATAAATAGAGTTAGGCAGAGCATACTGGATTCTTCTTTTCCTTAACAGTTGTTAAGATGGGATCCTAACCCTAATAACATCTGAAAAAATCTTGACAGGGAAATTAAAGCAGGCGCCATTAATTATTCTTTGTATGTTAACCTGATTTGCTTCCCTGCTGCATTCCAGAAGTGGATCATAGGAATTGCTTTGCTGGAACAGACCAAAAGTGGCCAGACATCTGCTTTCGGAAGTCAGGATGCAGTTTGCCGCAACATCTGCTCTTCTGTGGCGTGCTGCCTATAAACTGAAAGGTTCCGTCGAGCAATTATGGCTTGTTGCCATAAATGGAGCTTGCCTCCATATCTAAATCAAAAAATAAAAGAGCAAAAATGCAAGCAAAAGTAAACCCCAAGCTCGGGTAGACTTACCGGTTCCAGCTAGGGAAATTCCTGGGGATTTGGGGATAGTGCTTGGCCTTCCCAGCCAGGGGTGCCTCCAACCTGGAACAACAACAACAAAAATCCAACTGGTAACAGATAGGACCACAGTGATTCCAATTCCATGCCCAGATTATGCCCCCCCCCCCGAAAAACCAGAATCTCTGGCCAGTCTGTCCTGTAGGAAATTCACCTCTCAACCCCAAAGTGGTGATTGGCATTTCCCTGGACATGCAAGAAGGGGCCATCAGCACTGACATAATCCCTCCCCCCCCCCATTTACAATCTGCCTAAATACACAGAATCAGCATTTCTGTGAGGTGGCTATCTAGCCCTGCTTAAAAACTTCCAAGGAAAGAGAACTCACCACCACATGAGGAAGCCTGTTCCACTGAGGAACTGCTCTGTCAGACTCAGGAACTCAAATATTTAGCTGAAAATTCTTTTGAATTAATTTCATCTCATTGCTTCTGGTATTTGAAGATGTTGACACTGAAGTTAAAGTGAAATTGTGAGAAAACCACAGGAATAAAATTCCTGTTTGTTTCCAATGGAATTTCCCATGTTTATCTCAGTTTTACCGCACAGAAGCACCTTTGAACAAATGTAATGATGGAAGATATGCAGAGAAATGCCACCTAGCATGTCCCATCACTTAAATTTATTTGTTTGTAATATGTTGATAGCAAGAAGGTCAGCATAAGACATGATACAGAGATCTTTGTGAACCAAGAGATAGTAGTGGAAAATTTTAATATTTCTGGGAAACATCAGGCAGCTGGGCAAAACACTAGGTCTGAGAAGCTGCTAGATCTGTTTCTTTCAATATTTCCACCTGAGTGAATCACATCTACTCACATTTTCTGGATTAGTGAGAACAGGGACCCACACAAGATATGGGAATCCCATGAAAATTCTTGATACTTATGCAAGAGATGTGACAGAGTGTTCACTGCCACGCTGTGTCATTCTAAGCAAACAGAACACATGCAGAGCTTTGGAGGATGAAAGACTATTAACAATAATTTTCTATGCCAGATCAGAAGTAGGGGGAGCAATCTGAAGAGATATTTCTGTTTGCAAATGGGTATAGTGGCTGTTGGTGCTTTGACCCAATTACAGACACTCAGCTTAACTTACTGTACTGGGCTGTTGTGAGGATAAAATGGAGGAGAGGGGAATGATGTAGAAAGAAAGAAAGAGTTGGTTCTTATATGGCGCTTTTCTCTACCCGAAGGAGTCTCAAAGCGGGCTTACAGTTGCCTTCTCTTTCCTCTCCCCACAACAGACACCCTGTGAGATGGGTGAGGCTGAGAGAGCCCTGATATCACTGCTTGGTCAGAACAGCTTTATCAGCACCGTTGCGAGCCCAAGATCACCCAGCTGGCTGCATGTGGGGGAGTGGGGAATCGAACCCGGCTTGCCAGATTAGAAGTCCGCACTCCTAACCCCTACACCAAACTGGCTGCTTTGGGTCTCCATTGTGGAGAAAGTCTGGATGATGTAAATGAATAATCTGAAATGAAAGATGGAAAAGGGACATAAAAGATAGGTTGCTTAATGGGCAGGAAGGAAAAAAGAGGCAGGATAAGGTAATATTAGGGGTGTTGCCTGGGGAGGAAAAAGAGGAAATTATGTGGGGAAGGGGCTATGGGGGGATGAGGTTATTTCTCCCTTGCAAATCCTTACAAGTTACTCACCATGCATCTGGGCCACAGTTTTCTCAAGTAGAGGCTGCCAGGGGGAAGAAAAGAAGGAAAGCTAAAGACAAGGGGCCAGATTGGTTGGTGGTGAGTGAGAAGGAGAGAGGGAAGCAGGAAAAGTGGAGAGGCTACAGGGATTTTCATAGATGAGTAAGAGCAAACAATGTGAAGAGGAAAATGAAATGCCTCTTGCAAGTCACTGAGGGTCCCCTGCTTGTGTTTCCCAATCATGGAAGTAGTTGCTGTGATCTTTTGTGTGAGTCCACATTAGCCAAGATTATGTTTTTTTTCCTGGGGCAATCACTAAAAGGAACATGTCCATTTTAAGAGAGAGTTGGAGAATTCCGAAAGCTGAGGGCCTGGGTTGTTTGGGAAGCATTACTCTGGAGCAAAGGCATAAAACAACAGCAAGAACAGATCTGAAATGGCCTTGAGGTTTCTTCTGTTTCCATACACCTGGTCATTGTTATTTCTCAAGAATGACCTGCAGGCTGAGGTTACTCCAAGCTGCACAAAGTTACACAACAATATTAATTCCTTTCCTTACCATACACTCATGCCCTGATCAACTCAATGGAAATAAGCCACAGTGAGAACATACACAGATGTTGGGTGGCCATGAAAAGAATGACAGAATGAAATGTTTTCTGAAGTAGAATGCCGGAGTCTTTTGTACCGCAAACCAAACTGTACTTTACTCTTATCCTCATCTGATTACAGTAATGATCAGCTCATGGGCATTACACAGAGAATGGCTGTTAATGACTTTTGGTACATATATTTCTTATGGCGCTGTCTTGTCCAAGGCCACATACTACAGTGAAATGGTCCTTGGTTTTGCAAAGGTAACCACACTAACTAATTCAATATTAGTGCTTTAGTGATTTCATATTGCTTTCATGCTCTGATATTTTAACTGCACTATGAATGCTTCTCTCCTGATATTTCAGTTCAGTAAGTGGTGTGCACAGAACTCATACTTGAAGCACAGCTTGTTGAATCTAACATACCAGTTTCATGACTGAGATGATTAGTTCCGTTAGTCATGAAAGTCCAGAAGCTTCTAACAAACAATAGGAAGGTCAGCCTGCTTCCGGAGTGAGTCACCAGGAGCATAATTAAAAACACACACCAGTTTCCCAGTGTCTGCACAGAGGTCCTATTGTCTCCCAAGCATGTTTTGTAATACTGTTTTTTCCCCACTCTAAATAGACAGGTTGCTCCATAGCAAGCATTAAGAACAGTGTTAGGAACAAGGCTACGCAGGATTCCGTCTGCTTATAAATAGTTCATGGTGTGCCCATAATGTTCTGAAAGACACCTAGTAAGACCTTAAACAGTTCAACACTGCAAACATTTAGGAAAATGTTTAAGACCTTTTTAAATGGCCTTTTAGAGCATTAGATGCCACTTGACAAATGCTCAATACTGTTTACCAAACGATAGTTTCTGCACTTACTTATCTCATTTACACTGTTGTAGGGATAACCAAAGGCTTTGAAAGAGTGTTCTGAAAGATTCTGTAGATTACTGTGACCTGACCTGAAGTCTACAATACTTTTCAGCACAGAATGTACTTATCTTGCAGGTAGAATTACCATCCTCCAGGAAGGGCCTGGAGGTTTCCCAGAATTTCAACTCACCTCCAGACGATGGAGATCAGTTCCCCTCAGATAAAATGGTTGCTTTGGAGAGTAGACTCTATGACATTACACCCCAATGAGGTCCGTCTCTCCCCAAACTGTCCCCCTCCGATGTGCTCTCTCCAGGAACTTCACAACCCAAAGTTGGCAACCATAACTGCAGACAAGATAGATCTAAGCGCCCCCCCCCCTCTGGGATCTGGGATCTGAAGTGAACATCATCGGGACCTCCTTCTCCACCCGCTAGTAGTGGGGGGGGAGTCGGGTTTTATTGATTTTCCGCCATGTTGATAATGTTTTATGTCTTTTAATGGGGTTTTAATGGGGGTTTTAAGACACTGTAACCCGCCATGAGCCGTAAGGGAGTGGCAGGAAATAAATTGAATAATAATAATAATAATAATAATAATAATAATAATAATAATAATAATAATTTCTCCAGGCAAGAGTAGGGACATTACAAATGGTAAAGACTGTAATAGCTTTATGGAGAGTGCATACTTGTAGGAGTGGAGCATGGATAAAACATTGACGTAAAATATCAATAAAAGTAAACAGTTTTGTTTGAAGAACAAAGTTTGAGTCCAATGGCACCTTTAAGACCAACACCTTTAAGACCAACAGCTTTTGTGTGCACCCACACTTCTTCACATACTTTCTGGACTTCTCCTGAAGCCATCAGGAGACCATCACCTCCCCATACACACACACAGGGAAGGAGCAATGAGGTATGGCTTGCTGGGATGCCATCAAAGCCTCTATCAATCCGCACAATGCCCCAACACCTCAAGAGAGTTGCCTGCAGCCACCATGACCCCCCCCCAAGCTAGAACGAAGGCACTCAATGGGTCTCAGCTGCAGTAGGCCAACTCCACCCTAGTTGGTCCCAATGCTGACATGAACAGTCTCCCCAGATGGCCCCACTGCACCTTCCTGAACATCAAGGAAGTGAGCCAGCTGGAACACCTAAGGATGCCCTCTCAACCTACAATTCCAGCCCACCCTAGCCAATGTGCCCAGCAGCTCACGCAGGCAGGGCAAACCCAGCCCTGCCAACAAGCTGAGTATGCAGGGCATGCAGCTGCTAGGCATCTGAGGAAAGGGAGATGATGGGAAGAAGACTTACATAGTTGGTGCCGGCAGGAGAGATCTGGTTTCTGGGACCATGGGATAGGCTTTCTTGAGGAAGGCCTACTAGCACCTGATAGACTGCACTTATCGAAGCTGGGGAAGAATGTGTTTGGCAGGAACCTGGGGAGATTCATCAGGAGAGCTTTAAACTGAAGCCACAAGGGGAAGGAGACGATCAACATAGGGAGTGTAAGGAAGGAGAACGATCGGGGGCAGTCCAACCGGCAAGGCCAACTCATAGGGAACCAAAAGTAAAAGGATGTAGATGCCTTTATACTAACACCCGAAGCATGGGCAATAAGAAGGAAGAGCTGGAACTTCTCATGCTGATGGAAAGGTATGATCTAGTAGGCATCACAGAAACTTGGTGGAATGATTCTCATGACTGGAATGTAATGGTGGATGGATATGAACTGTTCAGAAAAAAACAGAATAGATCGAAGAGGTGGAGGAGTGGCACTGTATGTGAGGAAAGGGCTTACCTGTCAGGAAATTCTAGTGAAGGAGAGCATATCTACAGTGGAAAGCATCTGGGTGAAAATAAGTGAGGGGAAAACAAACAGTGTGGTGGTTGGTGTCTGCTACCGACTGCCTGACCAACGAGAGGATGTGGATGCTGCACTTTGTGAGCAGCTTGAGAAAATATCCAAGCGGCAGGACCTTGTCATCATGGGTGACTTCAATTTCCCAGATGTGTGCTGGGAAACAAACTCTGCGAACCGTCCTCAATCATGCAACTTTCTGACCTGCCTGGCTGACAATTTCATTTATCAAATGGTAGATGAACCCACAAGGGGTTCAGCCATACTGGACTTAATAGTGACCAACTGGCAAGAGTTGGTGGATGAGGTGAAGGAGGTGGGGACCCTAGGGGGAAGTGACCATGTCCTCATAGAATTCCTTTTGAGATGGGGAACCAAGGAAGCTTGTAGCCAGATGCGGATGTCGGATTTTCATAGGGCAAACTTTAATAAACTCAGAGACATGATGAGTGTCATACCATGGACGAGAATGCTGGAAGGGAAGGGAGCATGTGAAGGATGGGCATTACTCAAACAAGAGCTATTGCATGCTCAATCAATGACTATCCCAGAAAGACGAAAACACTGCAGGAGCTCTAAGAAGCCTATTTGGAGGAACTTCAAGAGATACTTCAAGAGGAACTAAGAAAGAAAAGGGAAATGTTCAGGAAATGGAGGGAAGGACAGAGCTCTAAAGAAGAGTACCTACAGGTTACTAGGCACTGTAGATCAATCATCAGAAAGGCCAAAGCTGAGAGTGAGCTAAGATTGGCCAGGGAAGCCCACTGTTACAAGAAAAGATTTTTCAGTTATGTGAGGAGCAAACGTAAAGTAAAGGAGGCAATAGGCCCACTGTTGGGTGCGGATGGACAAACTCTAACGGAAGATGCAGAGAAAGAAGAAAGGCTTAGTGCCTATTTTACATCTGTTTTTTTCCCACAGGTCAAAGGGTTTAGGCACATCTAAAGATGGTAGTAGCCAAAGGATAGTGTCTGGGTGGCAAGTTAACATGGATAGAGAGGTTGTCGAGAGGGATTTAGCTGCACTGGATGAATTCAAATCCCCTGGGCCGGATGAAATGCACCTGAGAGTGCTCAAAGACCTTTCAAGAGAACTTGCACAGCCCTTGTCAATCATCGTTGGGACCTCTTTAAGGACTGGAGAAGTCCCGCAGGACTGGAAGAGAGCAAACGTTATTCCGATCTTCAAAAAAGGGAGGAAAGATGACCCGGGAAACTACAGACCAGTGAGTCTGACCTCTGTTGTGGGGAAGATAATGGAGCAGATATTAAAGGGAGCGATCTGCAAATATCTGGAGGACAATTTGGTGACCCAAAGAAGTCAGCATGGATTTGTCTCCAACAGGTCCTGTCAGACCAACCTGGTTTCCTTTTTTGACCAAGTGACAGGTTTGCTGGGTCGTGGAAAATCGGTTGATGTCGTTTACTTGGATTTTAGTAAAGCTTTTGATAAGGTTCCCCATGATGTTCTGATGGATAAGTTGAAGGACTGCAATCTGGATTTTCAGATGGTTAGGTGGATAGAGAATTGGTTAGAGAACCACACTCAAAGAGTTGTTGTCAATGGTGTTTCATCAGACTGGAGAGAGGTGAGTAGCGGGGTACCTCAGGGCTCGGTGCTTGGCCCGGTACTTTTTAACATATTTATTAATGATCTAGATGAGGGGGTGGAGGGACTACTCATCAAGTTTGCAGATGGCACCAAATTGGGAGGACTGGCAAATACTCCGGAAGATAGAGACAGAGTTCAATGAGATCTGAACACAATGGAAAAATGGGCAAATGAGAACAAGATGCAATTTAATAAAGATAAGTGTAAAGTTCTGCATCTGGGTCAGAAAAATGTAAAACATGCCTACTGGATGGGGGATACGCTTCTAAGTAACACTGTGTGTGAACAAGACCTTGGGGTACTTGTGGATTGTAAACTAAACATGAGCAGGCAGTGTGATGCAGCGGTAAAAAAGGCGAATGCCATTTTGGGCTGTATCAACAGGGGCATCACATCAAAATCACAAGATGTCATAGTCCCATTGTATACGGCACTGGTCAGACCACACCTGGAGTACTGTGTGCAGATCTGGAGGCCTCACTTCAAGAAGGATGTAGATAAAATTGAAAAGGTACAGAGGAGAGCGACGAAGATGATCTGGGGCCAAGGGACCAAGCCCTGTGAAGATAGGTTGAGGGATTTGGGAATGTTCAGCCTGGAGAAAAGGAGGTTGAGAGGGGACATGATAGCCCTCTTTAAGTATTTGAAAGGTTGTCACTTGGAGGAGGGCAGGATGCTGTTTCTGTTGGCTGCAGAGGAGAGGACACGCAGTAATGGGTTTAAACTACAACAATATAGGCTAGTTATCAGGAAAAAAAATTTCACAGTCAGAGTAGTTCAGCAGTGGAATAGACTGCCTAATTAGATGGTGAGCTCCCCCTCACTGGCAGTCTTCAAGCAAAGGTTGGATACACACTTTTCTTGGATGCTTTAGGATGCTTTGGGCAATCCTGCATTGAGCAGGGGGTTGGACTTGATGGCCTGTATGGCCTCTTCCAACTCTATTATTCTATGACCTTCTGGTGGGAGGTGAAGGAGGGGGCTGGGATTGGTTAGGGAATAAAGGAAAGAGGAAGAGGAAGCTCAGAGTTGGATGCAGGAGAGTGGAGAAGGGGGACAACCCGAGAGAGCAGAATAGAGCTAAGAACAGAAGAAGAGGTATAAGAGGAAAGAGGAGAGACAGAGGGAGTATTGCATGGAGAGATGGTGGAAGAATGGAGGCAAGAGATGGAGGGAGGAGCGGAGCAAGTAGCCTCAGAAAAGAATGACTTTGTGGAGAACAGCCTTTCTCCTTCCCCTATCTGGCATCAAGCAGTAGGGGGAACCCCAGCAGAACCCTCAGGTAGGGCTCTGAAGAGCCCACTAGTGGTCAGGCAGAAGAGCCCCTAACAATAATTGATGATCATGGAGAATATAAATATACCCAATGAGGTCTATTGCTCACAGGAAGTTAAAAAAACAACAACCCTGATAGGATTATCAGGGTTTCATAGCAATAAAGAATTTTAAGAACAAAGTGTCAGCAATACTAACGATTACTGTAGTCACACCACCAAATGATGAATCTATTTTCCTATTGCATATGCATGTAAAGAATTCCCCCCAGTTGGGTGATTATTAGTTTTTATTTAAATAAAGTAGTACAAATTGTTTAGACTCAAAAGCCAGAAACTGAGATTGGCTCAAGTATGCGAGGAATGGGAGATGTTTCTTTCGCAATGAACACCTGTATGTGTTGGGGGGCCAAGGGAATAGAACAGGAAAGGGATGAAGGAACACAGTTCGCCAGCTAGCCTTGTCAATTTTGGGAACTGGAACATCTTTACATACTATATAATGCTTGAGATTGTTTTTGTCTACTAGTTTGTTTTCTGTGTAATGTTCCATCTTTCTACTGTACTTCATGTTATTGTTGCATCATGATACACACAGTCTGTCTTTCAAAGTAGGTTGCAGTTTGTTGGAGTGCGGACTTCTAATCTGGCCAGCCGGGTTTGATTCTCCACTCCCCCACATGCAGCCAGCTGGGTGGCCTTGGGCTCACCATGATATCAGGGCTCTCTCAGCCTCACCTACCTCACAGGGTGTCTGTTGTGGGGAGAGGAAAGGGAAGGCGACTGTAAGCTGCTTTGAGCCTCCTTCGGGTAGAGAAAAGTGGCATATAAGAACCAACTCTTCTTCTTCAGTAATATCAGGGCTCTCTCAGCCTCACCCACCTCACAGGGTGTCTGTTGTGGGGAGATGAACGGGAATGTGACTGTAAGCCACTTTTAGCCTCCTTCGGGTAGAGAAAAATGGCATACAAGAACCAATGCTGCTTCTTCTTCACTTGTTTGCAAATTAATATGTAAAGCCACATGACAAATGGCATTTTTAATCAGGTCCCATGATTTTTAAAAATGTGTTTATAGTGACAAAAAATATTAGTGCCTTAATAATAGTAAAATAGTAAATGTTGCTGGACTGGAATATTTTTCTACCCTATTAACACATTTCGTTGTGATGATGTAGATGTTCTCCATATTATCTAGAGGGGGCATCAGCTATCAGGAGTGATATTTTTCTCCAGAACATGTAAAATATTCTTTTTGCTGTGTATCTAGCACTGCTCTGGGCCCCTCTGAAACATTTATGAAGGACAACATGGTTTGTCTAAGGAGTTAGCTACTTAGAATGCCTCAGACTTTGTTCCTTGAGTGCTTAGCCACCAATTATGTATTTATGACTTTATGAGGAATTTTACAACTCTCCAAAGGTTACAAAATGCATTAATGTGCCTTTTCTTTATAGCTCAGAATAAATTCTCCAACAAGTTCCTTCCTGTCCAACTCCAGGGAGAAAAATCATGGCTTTCCTGTGCTTGTAATTCAAGTTACATTCCATAAATTATCCTCTGAAGAAAACAAAAATAAGAGATTATCTGGTAAGGATCTGACATTCTGCTGAGTTGCATGCATCATCCTCAGCATAGACAGTCCAGAAACAGTCTCCACATGATAAGAAGTAATCCCTTATGGGGCATCAGCATCTGATCTTCCTTTCATACGAAGTCTTCAGGAATAAGATTATTATATATTCTTTTAGTGTGAGAGGATCTATCTCAGCCTTTCACAACTTTATTGTTGTTGAGAAACCCCTGGAACATTCTTCAGGTTTCTAGAACCTTAGAAGTTGTGTGATTGTGCAGAATATAGTTGGGAAGCATAGCTGTGTACCTGCCTACCCGGGGCCACTTTCCTTCCCACACTCTCCAGGCCAGTCATTGGCGGGGGGGGGGGGGTCAACATGAACAGATATGTTTAATTAATAAATTAATTAACCTGATAAATGTTAACCTGATTAATTAACCTGATAAATGTTTAACTAATTTAAAATATATATTAAAATTAACTCTGTCACCCAATTGGGAAACCCTTCCAAAGCTGTCCAGAAACTCCAGGGTTTCATAAAATCCTGGTTAAGAAAGCCTGATCTATTTAGTTTCCATTTTTATCAATTTCTGCTATAAAGGATAAAATTACCATGATGATTTGGTTGATTTTATTTTCTAGTACAGTTTTGTCCCACTCCTCCTTCAAGCAGGTCCGGGCAGCATACATTAGTCTTCCCTCCTCCATTTTTTCCTAATAAGAATTCTGTGAAGTGTTACTCTCATCAAACACAATGACTTTGTAATGTTCGTTGGCCCAAATCTAGAAATAAGCTAAATAAAATGATTCCGCAATAAAATATTGTTCCAAAATGGATTGCATTAAAGTTAGCATTTCTTTATTTACCTTTGAATGTTTACTTTTGATCTAAATAAGTAGATTAATAATTTTGTTACATTTTGGCTGAAGATGTGGCCCTCTTTAGGCACTGGGCACACTAATGTAGCTTCCATGTGCCAAAAGGTTGGGGACCCCTGTCTTAGAGTTTTCTTAGCCCCACCTCCCTCACAGGATATCTGTTGTGGGGAAAGGAAGGGAAAGATGTTTGTAAGCTGCTTTTGGACTCCTTTGGTTGGGTTCTTCAGGGGGTTTTGAAGATATGTCTCACATTATCTATACCCTGATCCTTTTAACTGGAGAGGCTGGAGAAGGACTTCCTGCATGCAAAGCAGGTATTTTAACACTGGATGATACCAACCCACATTGCAGCTCATGGATCATTAGATTCCTATCACCAAATATTAACCAGACATTAATTAACAATTAATGGGGGGGTAAACGGTAAACGGTAAATTAATGGGGGGTAAACGGTAATGACTGGGGAAGGCACTGGCAAACCACCCCATATTGAGTCTGCCATGAAAACGCTGGAGGGCGTCACCCCAAGGGTCAGACATGACTCAGTGCTTGCACAGGGGATACCTTTACCTTTAACTTTTTAATTAACAATTATTTTAAACAAACTAAATACAGTTCCTAACAGATAGGAACAGGTGTGTATGTGGAAGAGCAGTGTACAGCAGAGCCCCAAATATTGATCTGAGGGCCTAGGTAGGCACTGATAAGAAGAGGTTAGTTCCTAAAACACCCTATTCCCAGATTGCCTAGAGTTTTAAAGGTCAAAACCAGAACTGGACCCTGAAACAAATACATAGCCAATGAAACTTGCATAACTGGAACTGTATGTTCTGCTCAACAGTATCTGATTAATAGTTGGGCTCTATTTTTGGTCCAGGTTAAATTTCTCAACACTCCTGAAAGGCAGCTCCAAGCACACAAAGGTAGTTGATCGGGATGTTATTGCCTGACTATAGTTACATTAGTCTTCCCCAGGAAAGGGCACATCTGCCACACCAGCCTAAACTGGTAAAAGGATTTCCTGGCTTACCATTACAACCTGGAAAGAAATGGTGCTCAGGCCAGGAATACCTTCCCTGCTGCATACTGTGATCTTTCCATAGTTCATAGCAACAACTATGTTTCCACTGCCCAGCATAGAAGGTTCCAAAGCAATGCTTTTAAGGCCGCCATTCTTGAATTGTGAAGTGGTCCTCCAAATTGTATTGAAAGCTGTTTCTGGATGGTGCACAAGTGGTGTGACTTGATAGGCCCCACAGCCTACTTCTATAAACATTTCTGCTAGTGATGTGCAGAAACAGAGAACAGCCTCAGCTTGTTTCCTTCGTAGCCAGAATGGCTCCATAAAATGAGCAAGGATTGAAAAGTTCTTTCTGACATTAAAACCAACATAGAACAGATGGTGGCATGCAGAACTGATGTGTAAGCAAGTGCCATTTTATGAGGTTTTGTGTCAGAATAAAATCCTGGTTGAGGTCTCAGGTTTAACTCCCTCAGTACAAAATTGGCGTAGACCCAAACTTACAATATTACTAATGTTACACTTTTGTAAGAATGTTCACTTTTAAAATAAAAGCCACAATAATTTTTGATGTAGATTGGGGACACACTATTTGATGCAAAACATTTACAGATGTGAAAGTGTTAAAAGTTATTTTGGGGGGGGATGGGATAAGTAATATTCTTGAGACTGATGGGACAAAGATGAGACTTGGGACATGCAGCAGCTGGAAGCTGAGGTGAAGTATTTCATTCAACCCTCAGCACCAATAAACTAATGTCTCATCGGACATCCTGGTTTTTCATTAAGTCCTCCGTTTTGGTTTCCACCCCGACTCTCCCTTCATGAGCTCTCCTCATTTCCCTCAGGGCCTCTGCTGCAAAACACAAGCATAGCTGGCCAAAAGAAACCCTCCCTGAATATGATGTCATAAATCAGTCTGAGGACATGTTTGGAGTGAATTAAATGAGGTCCCAATGGGGAACTGTAATGAAAAAAACCTCCACGCAGCGCTATAGCCAGTGTCTTCTTCTGACTTGTTTCTCCTGTGGCCCTCAACACCCTGGCAACAATGAATGAGTCACCTCCATGATATATCTGGCATCCCCTCAGCTTGAGTCCCCATCCCATGAGAGGTCTTTGTGGATGAAGACATGGGCTTACATCATGCTTGCCCTGTGACAGGGAGGAGCTGAAACAACTCATTTTTAAAAGAAGATCCATTGTGCCATGTTGTTCTTTACTGCTTTCCACTAATTGTACAACTAAAGCACAGTCTAAGCCAGGGGTAGTCAAACTACGGCCCTCCAGATGTCCATGGACTACAATTCCCATGAGCCTCTCTTTGTCACAACCCCCTCCCATGCACTCAGTACTTAAATGAGCCAATGGATGGGTGCTTCTACACATTTTTAAAAGTCAGTTCTGCCTCATGAAAGCTCATGTACTTGGTAGGCACTCAAGCAGAGTTAGATCATAGAAGAGTTTTGATTTCTTGCGTACAGCTGTAACTCAAATACCCTAATGTCAGTATCATTTACTACACGGACAGGGAATTCTGGAGACGTGGAAGTGAACGACTTCACTAGACTTTGTGCTCAAGCATTGTAGTCATGATGCATACCTAACCATCCTGATTGATTTGAGTTCTAAGGGGAGACAGAATTTAGGTTACTGGTTGCATTTTTTTTTAATGGTAAATGTATCCCCAACAGCAAACCAGGGACAGTATGACAGAGATAATTGGCTGGATCTAGACTAAAATTTCCATAAGCAGAGTGGAATTAGACCATGGACTGTTATCCTTTGTTGTTGTTATTGTTACCATTGTTGCATTCTAGTTTATTAACTGAGTTCAATGTATAGTTCTCTATGTTCCGTGTGAACTGCCCTGAGCCTCAGGGGAGTGGTATACAAATTTAATTAATAAATAAATAACCTGGCTTTAGTCACTAGTCTGTTACCTGACTCCCTTCCATATGATAAATACTGTTCTAGAGAAAACATAAGACCAGGACCTTGATTCTAGGCTCATGAAATAATTAGGTTTAAATTAAATGAGGCAAGACCAGTTTATATATGTGTGTCTCATAGATGTTTTTCGACATGTGAAAAACACAACCCTATACTGCCCTGAATTATATATTTTCCCACAAGTATACAACTTTTGTTGTTGTTGCTGTTTCTGCTTTTCCATGTTTCTGTTTTTGCATATGGTATGAAGGCAACAGTTCATAATTCCTAGCGTTTAACGTTACAACCACATGAAGTCAAAATTGTTTTGACTAGGCTGTCGTTTTCCTCAAGGTCTCCAAATACGTGACTTTGTAACCAGCTTGGTCCCCCGAAGACCTGAGAGTAAGCCATATTGTCATTATAGTTAACAGAGCCTGTCAGTTGTCATTTTGCCTGGCAAAGCTAACACAAATGCTTCTCTCTCTAGGCAGCCTTCTTTAGTCAGATAAGGGCCTTTCTGTGGGGAACAAACCACATGATGATATCTTCAGCTGGCAATATATGTGGCAGCCACATTATTGTCTATACAGTATACAAAAGGCTATACACAACACCTATTTTAAGCGCTTTACATTGGTTGCCTATACCAGGGGACCTGTGGTCCTCCAGATGTTCATGCACTACAATTCCCATAACCCCCTGCCAGCATTTGCTCATGGGAATTGTAGTCCATGAACATCTGGAGGACCACAGGTTGTCTACCCCTGGCCTACACGTTTCTGAGTTCAGTTCAAGGTGCTGTCTTTTACTTTTAAAGCCATTCGCAATCTTGGGCTCACATACTTGAAGGGCTGCCTCAATATGAACTCTGATATACTGCTTGGGCCTTATTAAATCTGCCATTCTTAGTCTATGGTTGTCAGTTCCTCTCTGGCCCCTGGCAGAGGATGGGGGATAGCACTTTCAAATCCAGGTTACAAAACCTCTGGAGATTTGGTGATGGAGCCTGAGGATAACAAAGGTCTCATTGGAGCATAATACTATGAACTCCACCCTCCAAAGCATCCATTTTTTCCCTGGGGAACTTTGTAGTCTAGAAATGAACTGTCATTTCAGGAGGATCTCCAGGTTCCATCTGGAGGCTGGCATCCCTAGATCTCAAGCAAAAAGTCCCAGCCCCCAAGTGGATAAACAGGAACTGCAGAAAGGGGCAAGGCAAGAAGGGGAGAGAGGTATCTGCACACCAAAAGACTGGAGTGGTGTGGACAAGGTGGAACCAGGAACTGGGATAGGAGTTGAGTCCTGAAATGGGTGCCCTCATCAAGTCATATTTCTTCCTTGCTCTCCATCAGCTTCATAATACACACCCCACATTGCAGTCCTTGTACAGAGCTGTATTTAAAGGGTGCATGAAGAGGAAGCTGAAAGCAACCTGTGACATTTTGTTGCATTTCTTCACTCTTGTTTATAAAGAGATTCTTCTGTCTAGCACTGGAAATCAAAATCCCCTGTGTTTGCTCTTTTGTTTTGTTAAGATAACCTCATAAAAGTTGGAAAGGAGACAGAATTGAAAGCTGCATATGAAAGCGTAGAGCCTGCAACATGTTCCCACCATGTGTTTTTGCAGTAAACCATATAATGAATGAGTGGGTTCATTCATTTATTTCACTGCTAAAGTATATGGTGGGGTCCAAAAGTCAAACACTCCTTTTCACAGGGCAGATTCTACTGAGAAAGCATTCTTTAAACATGAAGCAGCCCTGAGCCATCACAATTCAAAGTACTTCAATTGATTAAGAATTGGTGATGCTCTGGGCCCACGAAACCCTATTTTCTATATCTATAGTTTAAAATATCCTCGGTTTTGAAATGTGATGTCATTAATCATGCTAGATTCATGTTAAAATGGAATGCTTATGGCAAAAAGCTGTCACAGTCCAACTATCAGCATACTTGGAAGAAGCTTCAGTTCCCAACCCATCCCAGTCAGGTTTCCTGCCTGGCCATGGGATGGAGACAGCGCTAGTCGCCCTGATGGCCAACCTCCATCACCAGTTGGACCAGGGGGATCTGTGCTGCTTATATTACTAGACGTTCCAGCAGTGTCCGACAAGGTCGACCATGAGCTTTTAGCTCACCATCTCACCAATGCCGGGATCAGAGGGACTGCCCTTCAATGGCTGATCTCCTTTCTATGGAATCGTGAAGGTAGTATTAGGAGAGAGCTCATCAAGCCACCACCAACTGGCTTGTGGAGTCCCCCAGGGGGCAGTTCTCTCTCCAATTCTATTTAACATCTTTATGCGATCCCTTGCTCAGCTGGTGTGGAGGTTTGGCCTGGGTTGCCACCAATATGCTGATGACACCCAGCTCTTCCTCCTGATGGACGGTCACCTTGACTCTCCCCCAGAAACATTAGCCGGCTGCTTGGAAGCAGTGATGGAGTGTCTCAAGCAGAGTCATCTGAAGTTCAACCCTTCAAAGACGGAGGTCCTGTGGCTGGACAGGAAACATCCAAGCTAGGAAGCACACCTACCCATCCTGGATGGAGTGTGGCTATCAGTGGTCCACTTCACTAGGAACCTGGGTGTGATTCTTGATGCCTCTCTCTCAATGGAGGTTCAGATCATGATGGTAGCACACCTGGCATTCTACCAGCTTCACCAAGCCAAACTACTAGCGCCCTACTTGGCCCTGGAACACCTAGCCATAGTGATCCACATGATGGCTACTTCTAGACTGGACTTATGCAGCTTGATCTATGCTGGCCTGCCCTTATCCTTGATCCAGAAATTACAACTGGTCCATAACACAGCTGCCATGGCCCTCACAGCAATACCTTGGAAGTCCCACATCCAACTCATCTTCCAGCAGCTGCACTGGCTCCTGGATGAATTCCAGATCAGGCTTAAGGTTTTACTTATCACCTTTAAGGCCACACATGGTCTGGGCCCAATATACCTGAGGAATCACCTCTCTGCCTTTACCCCTCAAAGAGCCTTGCACTCCACCACCTCCAACCTCCTGATGGTCCCTGGCCCCAAGGAAGCCCACTTGACCTTAACTGAGGCCACAGCTTTCTCCATCCTGGCCTCCACCTGGTGGAATGAGTTCCCAGAAGATATCAGGGCCCTGATATTTGAACAAGTTCCACAGGGCCTGCAAAAGGGAGCTGCTCCTCTTCCAGGCATTTGGTTGAGGTAGACCTGAACCACTGCTTCCCATTGGCCTCCAAGCCTCCCTCCAACAACCATCATTACAGATCTGGCCAACCTCTGGGCCTTCAGTATGAGTTGATTAATGTTCTCTAGTATTCTACCATTCTACAATGTTGTTTATTGTTATGACTATATTGTTGTTATTGTTATCACCACATTATTGCAGTTACCTGTATCGTTCCTGTTTCATTTAAACCACCCTGAGCCTTCGGGGAGGGCGGTATATAAGTACAATAAATAAATAAATAAAATAAAAATCTAGATGGCACTTCAGTCTTGTCACTAACTTGATCTCCTGGGGAGACTTGGTAGGTATATCGGCCTTCCTCAGAAAAGGAAACCACCTGACAGTGGTTTTTAAAAAACATTTACAACATTTTTTTACACACGTGTTTAAGTTTTTACAAGTTCTGCCTTTGTTCAGAAGAATTTTATTTTCTTTAGCTTCATAAAGGATCGTTAAATTAGGCCATTTTCCTTATAGGAAACTGATGCTTAGAGATTAGGAGATTTGTTGGCCAAAGCCTAATTTATGGTTCAAATGAGCCTTTGGACAAGAGAACACGATGTTTCTCTGAGGCATTGTTTGAGTCTGTCCAGTGACATCGCCCCTTGGGACACATTGCTGAAAGTTAGGGTCTTTGTCTTCCTATTGATTTAGCATTTGCTTTCAAAAGTGTAAAACTGCCTACATTAAATAGGTATAAAACATGGGGCTTAGAGGTCATCATTCAAAGCCTTAGGAGTCTCGGAACACACAATTAGTTTTGAAATAGAGTCAACAAAATACAGCTGATTTAAGTTTACCCTAGACAAAGATGTTTCTTTGCCATGAGAGCCCCTTGCTGGTGCCTCCAGTTCCTTGGAGTGTTTAAGTTTCAGCATGACATTTAATACTTGTGCAGACCTATTCTCCTATACAAATTATGTTTGTTTTGACAAACACATGGTACTATATCTACACCAGATGCTAAGTGGAAACAGACTAGATAACAGAGCAAAGGCTTTGTCAAACCCAAGATATTGTCCCCTGATGTAGGTAGAGACAGAGGGGTTTATGCGAATACTTTATTACAAAACCAGAAGAGGGGGGGAGGGAAAGTGGTTGTGTCAACAGGAAGATAGTTTTCCCATAAAGTAACCATTCCTTAGCTGAAGCTGCTGGTGCAAAACCCCCAAACCAATAATAAAACTGCCTTGTTTTAATTCTAATTCATAGTGTTATTTAGTAAAGGAAACATCATTAAACATTTCAGTGAGCAATACTCTTGCAACTAGAGGTTGTGGAAAAAGAGAAGGGGAACAGAGGATTTAATGAGACACTGCTCCACAACTGTCTATAAAATTAGAAATTTCTTGACTCTTGAAAGCAGTGATTTGAAACAAATATACATGAATCTTTCCAGCATCTGGGTTCAAGACATCCTGAGAGTACTATAGTACTAGAGCTGCATTGAGATATCACCCAAAAAAATCCTTAGGTTGGATCCCAAGCTGCCTCCCCCAAATCTCCAGGAATTTTCTAACCCACAGTTGGCAGCACTAAGCTTCCCGGAGGCTCAGGACCATCACCTGATTCATACCCGCAGAGCAGAGTGCCCTGCTGGGGACATAAGGAGCTAAGCAGTCCCACAGGTAGGTAGGACCCAATCTGCATATAGCCTTAAAGGTCAAAAACAGAACCTTGAACTTGATCCAGAAACAGACTGGCAACCAGTGCAGTTGCCTCAGCAGTGGCGAGGTGTTTCGAGGACAGGTAGGACACTAGTAGCTGTGCCTGGTGCAGATGAAAAAACACCATTTGGGCTACCTTCATGATCTGAGCCTCCATGGATAGTGAGGCATCAAAGATCATGCCCAAATTCCTGACTAAGGGTGCAGGTGTCAGTTGCACCCCATTCAGGAAGGGTAATGGCACTTCCTGATCCTGCCCCTTTCTTCCCATCCACAGGACTTTCATCTTGGAGGGGCTGAGTTTAGGTGACTCTTCCTGATCCATCCAGCCACTGCTTCAAAAAAACTGGCAAATGTTTCTGGGGGGAGATCCAGCCGGCCAGTCATCAGGAGATAGAGTTGAGTGTCATCCACATACTGATGACACCCAAGCCCATAACTGTGGACCAGCTGGGCCAGAGAGGGCATATAGATGTTAAATAATGTAGAGGAGAGTATTGTCCCCTGTGGCACCCCAACAAGGGAGTGCATGGGGGTCCAACAATTTCTCCCCGCCACCCTCTGTGACCTGTTCTTTTAAGTGGTGCTAATTAACCACCACTACCACTATGGCCTTGCTGGCCAAGCAGCCAATCCCCTGTCCCTTCTCCATTACAATAATTTTCTTACAGCTTAAATCTGTAGCTTGCTACTCTGACATAAATAAAATGGCTAGGATGCGGGATACAAACACTCTATCCACCCTGAGTTTCCAAAGGCAGGGTAGAATATGAATAAACAAACAAACAAACAAACAAATAAATAAATAAATAAATAAATAAAAGCTATGTCTAGGGTTGCCAGTCACTGAGAATGGAAGATCTACTGCTCCCCAGGAACTGCTGGAAAATCTATGGTTTTACAATACAGTTTCCAGAGATTCTGAGAGATATATGACATCACTTTTGAATTTCCCCCAGAAGTCACCTAACACAGTCATACTGATGGTGCACCCCTTGTCCCTGCCTTCAAATTCCTACAGGTTGGCAACCCAGCAATGGCATAAGTGCTGACATTTCACTTTCATATGAATTATGGGAAAATAATTACTATCAGAAAAATATCAAAATACAGGAATGGTGGCAGACAGACCTGAATGAATTCCTGGCAGATCCTAGGGAGCTTGTGGCTGACATTGCTGATATTCCTGTGCATGCCCTGGTCAAATTATTATGGTAGTTACAATTGTCCCTACGTTTACTGATAAACATAGAACAAAGATGCAGGCTGGCAAACATTTAGAATGCAAATGAAAAGGAAAACTCAGAGTGAATATAAGAAAACACTATTTGGAATGAATGAGCGTGCTTATTCTTTGGTGGTGATTGTAAAAAAATCATATGTACTTCACCAGTGGAACTATTCCAAATAGCAAGGAGGCTCTTAAATATGACCCCTGATTAAAAAACTGGACTGTACCGCAGCTCACCGTGACCTTTTTGCTAAGCATTTCTCAGAAAACATTACTCACATCTGCAGCAGCTTGGACTCTGTTTTGATAACGGACCAGCCTCAGAATGTCATTGGACCGTAGTCTTATCATGCTTTTGGATGAATTTCAGTTGCTGTGGCCCAAGGATGTGGTCAAGTAGCTTGGAAGTGTGGAGCATGTCATGTCTGTTTTTGACTCTCATCCATCTTGGCTCATAATATCTAGAGAGAAACCACAGACTGAGAGATCACTGGTGCAGTCAATGTTTCATGGAATGAGGTTGTCAGAAGAACCCCTCTTTAGACCAAGATGACTTAAATAATCATCAGCCAGTGACAAACACTAACTTCATGGGCTAGATGCCTGAGCTAGAATTACCAACCTCCAGGGCAGAGTCTGCACTTACTTTCTTTATTCCATTGTCAATCCTGTTGAATTCAGATCGCTTTAAACTCGGATCTTCCTCTTTCCCCCCCCCCTCCATTGTAACAGGAAAGTCTTCTGCACGTGGTTAGGGAGGCTCAGAAGGTGGCCTTTCTTTCTTTTCTTGAAGCCTCTTTCTTTCTTTTCTTGAAGGGGGGGGAAGAGGAGCCGGGGGGGAAGAGGGGGGAAAGAGGAGCCAGGCAGGGAGCCTCTTTCTTTTCTTGGAGGGGAGGGGGATAGGATCGAAAAAGGCAGAGGAGGGAGGAAAAATCTAGGACCGACAGAAGTTGAGAGAAGTTAGGGGCTTCTCCTTTAAGGCTAGCGTGTCACATGACCAGGTGTAGCCTATCAGAGGTTCTCTACCAGTCTCAGATATGACACAATAAAGGTAGGGTCACTCCGGATCAATCCTTCTTGCTGCAGAAGGAAAATTAAAATTGCCCAAAATCCAAACTGAAATCGAATTCTGTGTAGAGGGCAGGGACTGAATCGATCTGGGGTTGGAATAAAAGCTCCGTGTAGTTTACACCCAGGTGGGATGTGGAGATATTCTGGAATTACATCTGATCTCCAAAAACACTTTAAGATACCTTCTTTAGAGAAACAAACTCACCCTTATGAAAACCAAACCAGCAGCAATAATATACAATCATATTATGCCATAGTAATTTCACTTTATGCATTATTCATAGCATTCCTTCTCTTAGTTTGTTATTCACATACTCAACACAGCTAATTTTCAATGTGTCCAATTTTGTGAATACTTAAATCTGCAGACTGGGGCCATGACAGAAAAGTCAGATCTTTCTTCAAACCTGAAAAAAGTACCAGGCTTGCAGGAACAGAATGCCAAATCTAAAAACAAACAAACAAACAAACAAACAAAAACATCCTCTCCCACACAGAAATACATTGGATGGTTAAAGCCTCCTAAAACAATAGAAGGAGCACCTGTAGTGTTAAGAGACAGATGCCATTAGTGGCAACTGGCAGGCAACCACAACAGTACTGTTGTTTGCCAAGCCTTGGTTTATGTCACTAAAATGCAGAAAGACTGGGCAGGACTGCTTTGGCTTTTGAGAGCGGTCTCACAGGGGGCAGACCTGGGAGCACCCATCAGACAACCTGACATCATGTAATTTCCATCTCTACTATTAAACAGCAGCCACCCCATGAAACCCAGTGTGGTATAGAAATTAAAGTTTCAGACTAGGCTCTAGGAAACACAGGTTCAAATCACCACTTTCCTGTGGTCAGCATGTTAGTTGACTTCTGGTCAACAATGCCAAGTCAAACAATCTCAAGCCTAGCCTACCTCACAGAGTAGTTTTGAGGATAAAAAGGAGGGGAGAATGCTGTAAGCGGCTTTGGGTCCCTATTAGAGAAACAGGCAGGGTAGGAAGTAAATAAATAATAAATGTAGCTGAAGATGGAGGACAGAGAAAAGGTAGTTTGTTTGGTTTGTGAGAAGGAAACAAGGAAAGGTTAGTCTCCGACTGCACTGTTATATATTCTATAATCCACCTTGCAAAGCTCTAGGCAAGGCCTGGAGATCTCACAGAATTGTAGCTCAGCTCCAGACTACAGAGATCAGTTCCCTTGGATGAAATGGCTTCTTTGGAATGTGGATTTTATGGCATTATATACAGCTGTGGTCCGATCATTCTCCAGACCCTATCTTCTATATCCTTCATCCCAAAGCTGCAGCATTGGCAATCCTAGTTGAGTTTCTGTGAAAAGGCTGATCAGTCAAACAAAGAAACAGCATTAGAAATTATTCACTATTTGTGGTGAAAAGACTAGAAAATTAGGTCACTGGCAAATTATGCACTTCAAACTGACTAAGCTTTGCAGTAGCCTTGTCACAGGAGATAAGAATCAACATAATTTTTGATATCCATCATGGTAAATTGATGTGAGGGGGTCCTAATGTGTGTGTGTATTGTTGTTTTGAATAATTTCCTCTGCATAACAAAGGTGTGATAAAAATTTACCCCAGAAAGGTATTACGTGAAACAGCTGTCCCAATCTACAGCCAAAAATGCAAGAAGAACATCTCAGATGTCTCTTGTTAGCCAAAGCAGTTACAGAAGACCTGGAATGATAGCTATCAGAGACAAACAAGAGAAAAACTCTGTAGACTGTATTGTATAATTGATAAGCTAAATGAATAAGATATTTCTCAGCTGTCCACTTCAACATTATTTGGAGTCCCTGTTATGTACTCACCCAATTCTTTCAAGATCTTACTCTTTTTTTTAAGAGTAAGATCAATATTGTTTCATGGGGTCAAGGCATCTAAAGCACACTCCTTTTTTAAAAAAAGAAAGTGTATTTAGTATTGGCAAAACAAAAAATTAATCCCCTCTGATATAAATACAAATACTAAAACCAAATGTTTTGAATAAAGGTCCTCAAAACTAGACATTTGAGAACTCTATGCAGTACAGAAAGAATTAAGGGGCTTGGGTTTTTTTTGGCAAGGCTTTGCTGCTATATATATAATCAGGTGTATGAGGCAAGAGGAGAGGAGTATATTGGATGAAAAATGCAAAAGTGTACAGTTTGGGAGTCTGGGGAATAATTCCATGGATTAAAAGAACAGTTTAGGGGGAGGGGGAAATCTGTCTAGGGAACAATAATGAAGCCATTTCTGGCATTTATCCAAGACAGCTCCTTGCCAGATTAATGTTTTTGATATTAAAACTAAATAAGAATCTGCATTTAAGCCAACTCTTTGCTTGGCGTAAGGGAAAACTGCTCCATAGACGCCAGTGGAGCTTTGCTGATTAACATCACTTTTTAGCATTTCATTTGAAAATTAATTTGTGATCCTAGATATTTTCTGAACCCTGTCATCTCCCCACCCCAAGTGAACAATGTACAGAACAAATCTTTTGCAGTGTGCATATTTACATAAACATTAAAAGGGACACAAAACAGTTGTACCACTAAGTTTTCTCCATGTAGGGATGTTCCTACATTCATGCGAGCATGAAGAACTGTAGCCATACAGACTTGTTTTCTGATTTTTTTAAAATGTTATATAGGATTGTCAGCTATCTAGAGCACTGAAGAAAGGTGGGATATAAGTATTTAAAATAGATAAAATGAATTCACAAAACAATTCACTTTATACAGTGGATCAAGTGCTCTGTTCTAAGGAGCACTTACCTAGTCAGTCAGATGTGATTTCTCAGGTGGTCAGGTACCAATTCAGATTAGTACTGCAGCACATAGAAAGACATTTATGTTTTCCTCCTTCACTGTTTTCCTTACCTGAAATCTTTGCAGGGGGGTGCTGTTTGTCCCACTGGGAGTTCCATGTATATGGAGGGGGTTCATATAGGTTTCGCCAAGGAAAATAAGAAAGTCAAGAAGACAGGGGGAGGGGAGGTATAAACCTCCTCTCCCATGTGACATTATTCCAACTAAGTCATGCCCCCATGTGTCTGGGAGCTTTGTTACCAGTGGTATAATCAAGTAACATCTGGATGAAAATCCTCAGGGCAGACTCAGACATAGCTTGAGGACTTGGTAACTTGTAGGTAGGCATGTGCACTTATGTAAGACTGGCTGCTAATACTTGATTTCAGACTTACAGCGGTAAATCCTTGTCAGGATTCCAGCCAGTATTGTGCTGTAATGTATGAGTGAGCTCCTTCACATGTAGATTGACATGTTCATAGAGAGTTATCTCAACATACATGTTATTTGCTATTCCATATATGTTAATAAGGAAGATTTCTGAGAATGTAAATTCATTATTTGCATTTACCATGCCAATAAGCAGTTGCTAGGTAGGGCTGATTATGATACAAGGCTTCTAAATATGGCACTCAAAAGTTGTGTGTTTTATTATGGCATATTTAAGGTACAGCGACTGGGGCTTGATGGGGGTGCACTGGGCACTGTCAAGCTCCTAAGGCAGTGGGAATAATAATAATAATAATAATAATAATAATAATAATAATAATAATAATTATTATTATTATTATTATTATTATTATTATTATTATTATTATTATTATTATTATTTGGATTTATGTACCCCAACCAACCTGCACCCAGTGAAGCCTGCCTGGGGTAGGGGGGAGGATGGCTTGACAGCATGTGTACCGGACGCAGGCAGTCTCCCCCCCCCCGACACCACAGCCCCAAAGTGGGGTGTGTCAGCTGCTTGTGGCAGACACAGCAACATCCAATAGCCTCCTGACATGCACCTCCGCATTTTCCCCTCTTGTGCAGGCATCAGTATAGGCCACCCCGATTGTATTTATTTATTTATTTGATTTATATACTGCCCCTCATTGCAATGACTCAGGGCAGGGTTGTCCATCAGTCCTGTCCCACCTTCCTGATGGTGCGGATGAGCTGAGGGACTTGTGGTCTGAGGCAGCTTGCTTCTTTCCCACTGCCACTCGAGGGTGGGGGTGGGATGCAGGATGCCAGGGAGGGGGCCAGTTCATGGACAGGCATTTCTCTGAGGAGGCCCTACAACCAGTCCATGCACCAATCCCCCCACCCATTTGCCCCCAGTGCAGAATGGGACAAGTATGTGTCTGGTGTTTTATTACGCCATTATCTTTCATTAAAAAAACATCACGTTTCCAGGTGTCATCTTTTCTTAATTTATCCTCACCAAGAATTCCTAGTAGCATACAATCTTGCTTTTCTCTAGAAATCTGAGTACAACTACTTCCCAGAAATCATAGCTAAATTGAAGCTGGAAATAACTCCTATTTAACAGATTGGGACTTCTTCTGAGTCAATCAGGCTTGCAGAGGTCTTATATAGCATCTTAATATTATGCTATGAGCCTGCAAAATGCTCTTTAAAAGCATCTCACTATTGTGCATTATTTAAATAGCGATGATATTTCAAAGAATCTGAATTTTCACATTTCCAGGCATTATATCTACTTCCTCCATATTATTTAAAGATTTCCTAGCTTTAAATACACATTAAAAAGCTACTTTTTGGATAACTGTATAAAGATTAATATGAGTGCAATATTACACACACGTACAAAATGCCATTAAAAACAGTTTTCTTTTACTGCTTTTGAGTAAATGTTTCTAACAGCATTTTTTGTAAACCCAGCTGCATAAAGTACAGTTTTTTTTGTACAGTTTGTGATTTGGGGGGGAGGGAAAGCTAGCTTGGTGTAGTGGTTAGGAGTGCAGGCTTCTAATCTGGGGAGCCAGGTTTGATTCCCCACTCCTCCTTCACATGCAGCCAGCTGGGTGATCTTGGTCTCCACAGCCCTTACAGGGCTGTTCTAACTGAGCTGTCAGAGCTCTCTCAGCCCCTCAGGGTGCCTGTTGTGCAAAGAGGAAGGGAAGGTGATTGTAAGCCACTTTGAGACTCCTTCTGGAAGAGAAAAGTGGCATATAAGAACCAACTCTTCTTGTTCTTCTAAAGTAAATGCCTTCGTTATGTACTGCTTCTTTTCCCCCTCCTCCCACTTAACTAGGAAAATCTGGGAATTAGATGATGATCAGAAACAGCTTACTCAACAGGCCAGATGTAGATTGGTTTTAAAGATGTCATATTTAAAATTATCTAGACAGCAATGGGTTTTAAACTTTGTATCTTCAAGGAGGTTTTTCTACATGCATTTCCCTGACCGTTTATGCACTGGGAACTTCACTGCCCCACCTCCCATGCAGGAGCACAGATTGGGGGCCAAATGCTGCCCCATGTGGGTGCAGGAAGAGGTTGGGCAACCTGCCATGACTAAAACTCCAGCCTGCAGCCTGGCATGAAACCTCCAGTGCATAAACGGTCCCTGTGAAGCAACCACCACTCAATACAATACAAGGGATTTTGTTTAAAATAAGCCCTTAGTTCATGTAGGCCAAGACTAGTGGACTGCTCCATTGGCTCATGTGAACCGAGAGGTAACCCCATAATACGTGGTCCGAAACTGCCCACTCTGGGAAAAGCTGTATTTCAGGAAAGCTTCTTCATCCTGCTCTCTCACTGTGGAATGGCTACTCAAAACCAGGGATGCAGAATGCAGGCCAATGTGCACTGGGTCCCCACAAGACTGAGGCCCTCCTGACAAACATGCAGACCCCTTTTGTAGATACAAAATGGAATGTTAAATGGAAAGAGTTTACTATCAGAGAAAGTCAGCTGCTTCTATTTACCTCCTGGCTAGTATTTCTAATATATCAATGCTGTTTGAAACACCTGGGCCATTTGCCCATCCTGCCAATGAAATAGCTGAAAAACCAGAACCAGCCAACACTCCCTCCTCCTTCTCTGACAGCTCTGTCCCTTTGAGCATTGCTCTTCTCTTGCAGCTGCTGGGAAATGGGCCTGCTCTTCCCACTGTCAGATTCTTTCCTAGGGGAACTCTGTTACTGTGACAGTATGTTGATGTGGCAGGAGGGGAAACAACAAAAATTAAGAGTGAGGCCTTTGGGACTAGAAATCAGTTATTGATTACATTGTTCCAGAAGCTCCCCATTTATAACACAGATAATCTCATATGTGTGTAGAGGTGGCAGACCTAGGCTGACCCAAATGTGCCCCACATCTCCTAACAACCATTGAGGAAGGGCTGTAGGTAAGAGGTAGTTCAGCCTTTTTCAATCTTTTGAATGTGGAAGAGCCCCTAAAATAATGTTTCAAACTTTGAGGAGGCCTGGAAGTTATGCCAGCTGGCCACATCCACTCCCATGCACCCGTAAGTGACATCACTACCATACCCTTAACTCTCCTTTTGCCCCCTCCCCCCCACCTTTACTACCACCATGGCAGTCCTGCCTCATGTAGGCCAGAAATAAGAGTAGGAGCTAAGAAGACAGCCCAGATCCCCCCCCCCCGAATACCAAGCCATTTCAGATCTCCCACAGACCCCTGGTTGGGAATCACTGAGGTAGAGCATCTGCTGGGCATGCAGGTACAATCCTTTCTCGAGTTGAAAGGATCACTTAATAAATAATGCAAAGTCCACCTGAGTCCCTGGAGAGGTACTGCTAGTGTGAAGAGAACATACTAATCCAAGTGGACCCCTGATCTGATTCAGCAGAAGGCAACTTAATTTGCTTGCTATCCTCTGAAACAAATAAAATCTTATGCTTGTTTCAGCAATATTTTAAGTGTGTATGAAGTGACTTGATAGTTGATGAAACTGTATCATCAATGATTTATAAGGGGAAAATAGCAGTAATTTAACAAAGGCTCTCAATTCAGCCTTTACTTAAGAGCCCCTTATAAGATATAATAAATGCACAAAATAATATTTGTTCTGTGAAAGATTAAAGTACACTTTTTGTATGCCTTCACCCAACACTCTATAAGTGTGTGTGCTTCAGTTGTACTTTTCAAAAGATAGGAAATCGATCACAATGGACAAAACTGAGAAAACATATCAAAGTTTTATGCATAGCAGGCCAAAAATGTTGCTGCAGCATGAAGTCTTCCGCAAAGGCTGAAGAGACTTCCCTTATGGTTTCTAGTAAATGAGAAAGTCCATGGAAGAGTAATTTAAGCTCTGACCTTTTATGGCTAGGTGGATGATGTAATTTGATTTTGTATGTGTATGTGCAATCCAATCCATGTAAATGCACATGAGTTCAGAAGGTCTGCTCTAAAGCTAAGGCTCTGGGAATACAGAATGAAAACAAAGGCAGCACGCAGACTTCGGCCCTCATAAATCCTCCTCTACAATTACAAAATGACTTATTACACTGCTTTATCAGAACATTGGCCCAGTATGCTGCCCAGATTTAATTTGTGCTGCTATATATTTAAGTTTAGTTTAGAGCAGAAAAGGTCTGGTCTGTATTCTTCTCGCAGCTGACATTTACTAATAGCCTTTTTGTTCTCCAAAATGCCTGTTTCATTTACAAGTGCCTGGCAGGAACCAAGGCTTTAAAACTGACAATGTTCTCTTCGTGATATTTCTAAGGTTTCAATGTATAGCATTAAAACCAGCATGCAATCAACATATTGTAAATGTTAACGTTTTCTTTTTTAGGAAAAATATTTAAGTATGACACATCTTTTTCTTTAAAATGGTGCAGCAGTAAATATGAATCTTCAGGATAATGGTGAAAGATAAGACTAATTCTTTATCTTAATTCATTCTTGGAAGAGAAAAATGTTCTAATAAGGAAGCAAAAATATTCTGTCATCCTTGGGTACATTTACTACACTTCTATGGACTGTAATTCATAGATAAACAACATACAGTGCCACAGATCTATGTCTTACGAGAGTTCAACATAATGCTAACAATTAAGCACATTTCTAAATGCACTGGACTATTATTTTTTATTGCATGACAGAGTCACACACAGGAAGCATATAATAATATGAATTATGTAGCCAATTAGGTACAATGGTTATTCCAACAGATTGGGCAATTCCCCTAAATACTGGTATCTAGGTTTTCCATCCACTCATTTGCAGCTGGGGAGAAGTCTAAGGGCTCTATCACATCTTCCTGGAAAAGCATAATGCTCACATTCCTGTGACATATGGAAAAGAGTTTGGCATGCTGCATCACAATTGCATTTGGGACCTGGTGTTTTGCCCTATTTAAACAACAGGTCTGCACAACTGCCAAAGCCTGTTCATATTCTATTAAGCTGTTTTCCACATTTTACGTAGCAAGCCAAATCCTATGTGTCTCTCGCTGATGTTTTTCAAGTAATAGATCCTGGGTGGAACTGATTCCATCCATGTTTGCAACTATTCATTCCCTAGATTGAAATGTTGTGATTGCAGGATTTGTGCAGATCTTATTGTCAAGTGGGCACCTCTCTGTTTTCAATGATCTTTCTATATTTATGAAGAAGAGCAGCTTGCACTGGACTAAATGTTTTAAACACAGAGCCAAACCACATTAATAGTCAAAGGTTCCTCTGAAGTCAAAGGTGATTTTGAACACTTTATTTCCCAGTTGTAGCCAGTTGATCATTGCGTCCCTTCCACATTTGGTGGCAGGACATTTCAACTTCCAGAAGGGAAATGTGAAAGGCGAGTTGCAAAAGAACCCCTGCAACTTCCCCCTTTAAATAAAACAATCCTTTGCTGACAACGCTGTGCAGATGCATCCATATGGATTGGATACTTGCCAGATAATGCCTTGCGGCACACATGGAGATTCTGGAAAATAGCTTTCCCACTGACTTTGCATGACACAAATGGTGCGGTCCTATTTTAAAGTGCATAGAGAAACCTTTGTGGGAAGCGGTTAGCCACGGACTTGCAAAAATGGCTTCAATTTAGAAAACAATTTAACACATTTAAATCCTCTGCAAATGAAAAGGCTTTCAATCTAACATAACCACATTTTGGAAATGAATTTGACTGGTTACAATGGGTTGTATCCAGATAGTTCATTATTCTGAGTTATCTTCCAAAAGCAGCTTTCTGGTGGTGGTGGAGGCTGCGTAGATTAGAAAGCTCCTTGTGCAGGCAGAATGGAACCATGGGATGCAGCTCAATATGACATACATGCTTTCCATAAAACAACTAAGACAACAAGCTGACCCAGCATATTGACAAGGATGGCCCCGACTTACCTGGAGCTGTGTCATTGCAGGTGCAGTGGGCGGGGCCGAGAGAGCAAGTGCATGCTGGCTGCTGGAAGCCCACCAAGGGCACAGGCAGCCAGGGCACCAGGTGAGTTGGGCCAGCCCCTGTGCTGATGGAGGGGTGGGGAGGAGGAATTGGGCAGCCAACCCTTTATTTAAGGGGCTGCATACACGCCAGACTCCGGCCTTCTGGCTGGCCTGTTAGCAACACTTCCCACAATACTTCCCTGGGCCAGTTCTTATGTGTCTTTGTTACATTTGTTGTCACAGCTGCCGGTTTTGGGCATGGCCAAAGCGGCTGTTGGCAGGCAGTCTGAGCCTATGCATCAGACTGCCCGGAGCGAAAGTCTCCTTCAGACATTGATCACATGCTGAGCAAGGCCTGCCCTGGCATGCAGGGGCAGCCTGATGGCAAGCAGGACTGGGTAGCAGAGGGTGGCCCCCTAGAGGCTCACGCCTGCTGGCGACCAACAGCTGCTACCTCTCAAGGGGGTTCCCAGATGGCCAAAGCAAGGGGCGCTGCCATCTAACCAAGTGTGCACCTTGGAAGCCAGGCAGGCCTCTGGGGCAGAGGGCCTGGCAGTCCTTGAACAGGGGCCTCTTTAAAGAGGATGGATGCACGCTGAGCACTGGCGGCCCGGCGGTGGCAGCCTGGTGGCATTCGTTGCCAGAGGGCAGAAGGTGACCACTTAGAGGCTCGTGCCCCGTGGCACTCAACCGTCTAAAATGAATTCATGAAACAACAACCAAAGCAAGAAGCATCTAAACTTGATTTAGCAAAGAGAAAAGGACTATACTTCAATCTAATGTTCATTCCTAAAATGGTGACCAACAAGGGTGAGTAAAGGCATTTGTGCCTCCTTCCTCACTGCCATTCGAACATCGTTGTAATATTTAAAGCCCTCAATAACACGTTGCTGTGCTTTTCACAGACTAGAAAGCAAACACCACATTTTATTAATAATTGATATACTTTTATTAAGCACAGAGGACTCAAGATAACTTGACACTTTGTGGCTATCAAAACTGTACAACTTATCATTTATACAAAGAATACACAAAAACATACAAATGGGGTGTTCAAACTGGCCACAGGGATTTTAAGTGGGCATATTTCCCCCACTAGTTTTGGTGTGTGTGTAAAGTATTAGGAAACTAGACTCATTTATTTATTTTTCAACAAAAAGGTTAAACTATTGTTTTGGGGAACTGGCAGGTGCCAGGCAATGATTCAGTTTTGTGATGAACACCCCAGATGTGACAAACATAGCAGAGAACAACAGTTGCCTCACAGAAAGCACTCTACTCACACAGGGTGCAAACCCACCAATACCACAGCTGTGCATCCACCGTCTGCTCTAATGGGCCTTATGTGGTGACACAAGTCCTGCTAGAAGGGACAGCAGATGTGCAGGAGTGCTTCCAGGATTGCACTTACAATCAGCAGTAGGGTCTCCTTTTGAAGCATGAGGTAGATACATATCATAGAAACAATCGAGGCACACAATGACCATAAAAAGTGAACGTAACAATCTGGTTTCAAACAGCATGCAGCACTCTGCATCAACCTCCACATGACATTTTGCATGACACTTTTGACTTTTTGTGACAGTAAAATAAAAGCTGCCCAAGGCAAAAAAATATTTGACAAGGCAAAGGCTAGTGCTTAGATAATAAATGGATATTACAAGCAAAGTACGTGTCTTAGAGTGAGAAGTAATTTCTATTGAAACCTTAATCAAGCAATTCCCCACTTTGGCAGCTCCACAGATGTGAGGGCAACCACCTCAGTGTTAGCAAACGTTGTAAATGTCTAGTGGATGATAAGGGGAGCAAAGAAGGACTTTGAGAGGCTGGCTGCTACATGCACCGAGACAGCAAACAGCATTTATTACACGATGAACTGCAAAACAGGCTGAAAGGCAGCAGGATCTTTAGATGGAACTGAGGTGAAAGGAGAACTACAGGAGGGCAGGAAAGTTGCAGAGAGGACAAATGAATTCTTTATGTTACTTTCCACTCTGGCAGATGCTGGCGTGATATACATACCTTAGCCACTGTTTTTGGGGAGTGAATCTGAAGTACACTGGTAAAAAATTATGAGATTTTAGAACTAAGAGAGAAATTGCAGATTAACAAACCATTGGGCTACGTGACAGTCACTTGACAGTCCTTTAAGGACTCAGATGTGAAACTGCTGATTGGTAAATAAACACATCCAGCTTCATCAACCCTCCAGAGGACTGGAAGACAGTCAGCATAACACAGTTTTGCAAAAAGGAAACCAGGGTGGGGTGGGGTAATCCAGGAAATGACAGATCTGTCATCCTAATGAGTGTCCAAGGTAGACTTGTTAAAACTGTTATTAAAGATGGGCTTGTTAAATAGAAGAAGCTCAAGCGATATCGAGACAGAATCTGCACAGCTGCTGCAAAAGGCAGTTATGCCTCACCAATCTTTAGAATTCACTGAACACGTCAACAAGCATCAAAGGATCCAATAGACATTCTATACTTCCAAAAAGCTTTTAGCAGTCCTCCTGAAATGCCAAACTAGAAGCAGAAGAAATTTTCATTTGGACACACAAACACTGCTCACTCACAGACTCTGGTATAAAATTTCCACGGTATTATACTTTGTTAGTCAGGCAAGATAAGGTTCTCAAGAAATGCTATACACCATCACGTGATATAATAAGTACACAACACCAAATAATTTGCCTTTTAAAAAACCCTTGCAGTAAATAATACGACAGCAAAATATAGAGCTTACACTTGTAGCAGAAATACAGCTTTCTGTGGCTATGAGGAAAGGCATTGTTCAGCTTTGTGGTGAAGCTATCTGCAAGGACATTCACTTTCTTTCTACATGGCTGGGTCATGGAGTAGATACTCGGTTCCTGAATGCTGCAATCCTCAAGGCTTTTATAGATCTATTAAAATCAACATTTTACTCAGGCTTAAATGCCTTGAGGTTTATAGTCTCATCATCTTGCTCCCATTGTGGACATGGAAGCTTTGATGTAAACGTGGAAGTGTCTTGCCTAGAATTTTCCCATTCATTTCCAGTGATGGAATCCAATCCACATGTCAAATGCACATGAGGCTTTGGACCCAGCCTAGTTAATGGGGCATCATGTGCATGTGTGTGCAAGAAATTCTTCTGTACATGTACAGCTCTATTATCAAGGGATATGACTTTGGGGTGTGTGTGGTTTGAGTCACAAAGAAGAATAAATACACAAACCTTTTGAACATACAGAATAATGTGATTTTGGGGGCCATGATTTGCATCAGGCATTTGCTCTACTATTTAGATAACCTATAGGAGCTGTCCATTAACTCAGGCTGTTAATAAAATAAATATAATATAGTTGGCATATAATAAAGTGAGCATTCTGAAGTATTTTAATGCAAGTGCATCAAGGTGAATCAATTAATTAAAATTTAATGTTTAATATAAACCTAGAAAATGTCACTTGTATATTCCTAAGTATCACTTTTGGGGGTCTGTGAGACTTTAAATATAAATCTAGGTTTTAGAGAAAATTACTGATAGAAATACTGAGAATGTAGCTTCTCTTTTTCTCTCAAAATATACATTTAATTATTTTGCATACATTTTTAATCTTTCTGTTCCAAAACCAAGTTTTAATACTTCCTATGAGACCTCTACTTTTTAAAAAAATCTGAGTGTAAAGGGAAGAGAAAGAATGTACAAAACGGTAGAATTCACAGTAATTGAAATTAAACATCTTATATAAAGCACTTATATTTAAATATATCTCTATATTTCTTTATGCCCACATTTAATGTAGTAAAATATAGCTATGATTGATTTAAAGACTCTAGTCTTCTTTGAAGACATTTTTAAAAAGGTTTTCATACACAGAATATGATTACAAAATACATTCAGCTGAAGGTTAGGCAAAGCACATTGCTTTTACATATACAAATGGCAAATCGGTTCTCAGCACTTAATAGACCAGTCCTGCAAACACTTAAGAAGGGCAATAATATACCCTGATAATCCCAGTTACATTTTGATACAGTCCAAATCAGTCAGGATTCTCAGATCTGCTGGTTGGTGCACCGGCAAATGCAAAGAGATCTGAGCATTTTCCTCCTTGCAAGGACAAATTCTATGCAGAGGACTCAAAGTGTGTGTGGGTGTGCATGTGTGTGTGTGTGTGGGGAGACAGAATGAAAATCAGTAAGGGAAAATACATTTCTTTGATGACTTTTGAACCAGCCTGTACAGCTGTGCCTTTAACAGTGATTTGCTTTGTGGCAGTGAACAAGGGGAAATGTTTAGCTAAATGATATGACCAATGAAGCAACACGGCCGCTCTGTCCTATTTTGGAAATGCCTGGATTTAGGTGAATGAGAGAGAGAGAGAGAGAGAGAGAGAGAGAGAGAGAGAGAGAGAGAGAGAGAAAGAGAGAGAGAGAGAGAGATCCTTCAATTGGAGGAAAATGTCCAAATTTAGGAAGTTCCCTACAAACTTAGGGAGTTCCCCTCCACTAGGTCACATTACTTAATTAGGCTTCCATTGCCTCTTTACAAAGTGCATCATCTGTCATTCATCGCCAGTATTGTTAACAGAATGACTGGCACATATTTTCTCTGCTCACAGCCCTTTAAGGGGACTGTCTGATGTTAGAGAGACATTTGGATAACCACCAGGATTCTTTATCTTTACAGCTGGAGGCTGCCATCCAATCTGATACCAGCTCCACAACTACTGTCTGTTCACATCTCTCTGGCACTCTTCACAGGATGCAGAGGAGGGCTTAAGAAGAGGAGACTGAGACTTGATACTTTCTTTTCTCTTAACTCGCCCCCCATCTCCCAAGCATCTAACCTGAAGGAAGAAAATTCAGCAGAACTCAAAATGTGGACACTGTTTTGCGATATTTGGATCAAGTCAGGTAGCTGTGTTAGTCTGTCTGTAGGAGAAAGAAAAAACAAGAGTCCAGTAGCCTTAAAGATTAAGAAAATTTGCAGCAGGGGTTGAACTTCCACGACTCACTGCTCACTTCTTCAATGACTCACGAAGGCTCAAAGCCTGACACTAATCTTGTTAGTCTTTAAGGTGCTACTGGACTCTCTTGCTCCTGATATTGTTCTAATAAAAGGTATATTGTACTAATAACAGGCTTTTGTTTTGGATTTTGCTCACTGTGGCAAAACAAGCCACTGTTAAAAGTGTATGAGCACACAGGGCTGGGTTAACAAACGTGGCTGGATCCATCTGCAGCCTTGTTACAAAACCCGTGGAAAGACCTTTGAGACTGGCTTTAGATTGTACTAATGCCCTGCTTCTCCTTGAACAAAAGGTGATGGTGCAGTGCATTCACTTTCCTCTGCCTCCCCCTCTGCTACCCCAGGATTCTTTGCACGGTTAGAGCTGCACTAGTCAGTCTAAAGAATTGGGCCCAAAGTAGAAGTGTTTACAGGACTACATTCAAGCACCTAATGAAAGGCACAACTGTGTTCTCTTGCCCAAACCACATATTATCTGACAGATCTTAAACTCATTCTGAAGTCTATCTGCTGACATTAATATACATGCAGGGAGTTGGACTGATGTTACTCAGCTTGACTGGGCACATGGACCGAATCGGGAGTAGAATCTGAATGTAAACCGAAGTTTAAAACTTATTCTGCTATAGCGGGGGGAGGGGGGGAACAGTTGCCGCTGAAGGTAATAAAAACTGAGATTTTGCTAGCCTGTAAAGGGAAAGCTTTGCTCATTAGGCTTTCAGCAAGGCAGAATCAGAAAACGGTGTTTAGGTCTTCAAAGTGACACCATAGTAATCCTGCTGCTTCAAAGAGAACCCCCCTGTTTTCATTTGGGACATATGGCAAGGCTTGGAGAAGGCAAGGGTACTAATGATTATTCTGAAAATTAGCACCGGATTGCCATTTTGAATTCCAAATGATACTTTGGGATATATCCAATCGCAGTGCTGAGATGACTAACTAGCAGTGTGAGGCAAAACACAGGGTCTTTTAAGCAGTCCTTCATTCTAATAAATGATGAGTCACACAAAAACAATCTGCTGGATAGCTTTCTCCTGCGGAGCATTAAAAACAAGATTTTCATAAAATTTTGAGACGATTCTGGAAGTGCAGAGAATGCAGCCATGACCTATGCACTTTTAATAACAAAAAGCTAGCTGTTGCTAATGTCGCACATTCATATGGAATGGAATTCAAATTAAATTATTAAAATCATCTGCCAAATAAAAAATATGGGGATATCTGTGTCTTATGTTATGGGTCAGCCTCAAAATGTGAACCCATCTGGATGCAGGAAATGCTCATATTTCACAAGCGATCCTTGCTTGATGTATTGACTAAAAAGAACGTGTTTCCAAATTACTATGATTCAATTCAACATACGCCCCCCAATTGACAGTGCTCAAAATACATGGTCAAAACCCCAGATCTGTCTCTGCAGCTATTTTCTTTCCTGAATCTTCTGGGATTTTTCGCCATTTCTACATCTGTTGAGTATATTCAGATGTACCAAAGGCTCAGGTCTACAGAACTACAAATATATATATAATGATGATGATGATGATCATGCACACATGTTATAGTACTGCACAGCATTACCTCAGCTTAGAGTTCTACACATGTGCCTGATACTCAGGGGTGGGTTACAGGGTTGGGAAGAGGGGTTTTGTTTACTGAAGGCCTGATGAATGATACTCTGAGAATTCCATATGAAGAGATTACAGCATTTTAAACAATGTTTCTTAGCAGGTGTGTGGGGACCAGATTCTGATCAGGAACATTGTATGAGGGGAAGATTTTTTTTAAGCTTCCTGCTATGCCTTTTCCACAAACTAAAATTGGTTGGGAGGACACTACTGGCCATGTTGGGAAAGCTTACTGATACTGGGACAAACAGGATTCCCAGTGGGGCATATTGCATCCAAGATTGTTTTTGATTGGGAGCATAGTGCAGGGGAAAGACTTACCCCCCCCCCCCTAGACTCCTGGCCTAAATCAGTGGCCCATATGCCTGGCAAGAGCCTTGAAAAAGGGGGGGAGGAACACAACTCAGAAGCTCCTGATGTAGAACTCCCAGAAGATCATCTAGTAGGCCTTTTAGAGCCAGAACTGCACCCATACATAAAAGGGGCCTCTGGTGCCACATATGTCAATTGTGAAACTACCAGTATCAGGTAATGCACACTGTAGTGTAAAGGCTTAGAAGGCGAACAAATCATTATGTTCTTGAACAAGGACAATAGTGCAGTGTTGGCTCACATTAACAAAACATTTGGGAGCTTCACTAGGATAATATATACTTTTATGGATCCAAAGAAGCTTGCATCAAGGAATGTCTAGATATATTAATGGGCACATGCATGTGTCACTTGAAACATCTAATCAAACCATTTAAAATCCACAGTTTTGTACAGGAATGTTTCCCCCCTCCCCCCAATTCTTCTTACTGCCAGAGTGTGAAATTTAGGAAAAGCAAACATCCAAAGCTGCAGGTGACAAGACAGCAGGCAAAAAGCTATGCGCCAAGTCAAGATGAACAACAATACCACTAATAAACAGAAGCTTCTGTGAAATGACAGCATGGAGCTGAGGAACAATCAGTGATCTTAAAAGCAAGTTGCTCTGTCCATCAAATGTTCCTGTTCTGATGAGATGGAATCTCTTTATTTAAGAGAGGGGGGGGGGAAATCTTTTACGCAGCTTATGAGGTTGAAATCCCTTTACAGACACCTTGTGTCACCTTGATAACATTGTGATTAGGAGTGTGCAACAAATAACCACCCCCCCTGGTATTTTTCAGGTTTTGGTATACTGAATCTGAAAAATATTGGTATCTCCCAATATTTTCAAATCCCAATACTTATGTGCTATTCAGATTTGATAAATATTCAGGAATGTTGATATTTTTGGTTCGATTATAGCCTATGGGGATCATTATAGTAATTTTCCCCGTAGGCTAAAATAGAGAATCGATCAGGGAGGGGATAACTGGAACTCTGGAACGGTCTATTCTTCTTTTTAGATTCTCCTAAAACATACTGAAGTTTGAAAAAGATTAGAGCAGGGGTCCAATTCTTAGGGACCCCGAAGAAAGTGCCCCCATCATCCATTGTTTCCAGTGGAGAGGGAAGCATTTAAACTTTAATAGGAATGGCGATCCTTTAAAATTTAAATGTTAATCGCAAGCCCCAGCAGTGCAAGTGAACCAAGACATTTAAAAGCTTGTAGTCCTTTTAAATGCCACCTCCAACATGAGAACCCTTTAAATGCGCTTTAACAGCCACAATCTGGTGGTCCCACAAAATCCTGAATATTTGGGGGATTTTTCAGCTTAGACATTTTGGATAGCAAAAAGATATCCATTTGAATTAATAACCCCAAAATACCAATAAGGTATTTTTACAGGGTTTTTTTCCAGCTTGGATTAGCCGAATGCACACCCCTAGCTTGTGATTCTGCAGAAACAAAGCAGCACATCTGGAAACAAATAACTGGCTTATGTTTCACATTGAGAGCCAGTGGACCCTCTTACATGATCCACGGCTGCACATAAATAGTAGCTTTGTCATGTGTGAGCCTAACTTGCTGCAAGAGGTTCAAGGACTGTGTTTATCCAGGAAAAGAAGGAAAAAACCCTCAAAGGAAATTCCTGCCTAAGAATCAAAACCAGCCCTTCCAAAGCAAGTGGCCTCAAATGGCTCCATTTGAACCTCTGTTCTCCTGTGTTGCTCTTTGGACTTGCATCCCACCACCTGTGTTAGGCTGTGCTGCTGCTGGAACAGGGGGTGCTTTGTGTGCTGCCAATACTGTGGGCTGCACTGCTGTTTTCGGAGGCTGGTGGAGATGTAGGTACCTGCTGTCTTCCTGCTGGTTCTCCTGGGAAAGAGGAGGAAGAAATAAAGAAGAATTTTTACTTGCAACATCTCTTACTGTTCCCATCATCTTCTTTTCACCATATGTGGTCCCAGGGACAGCATTTGCATGGAATCCCACATTTTGCTTTGCTAGCTGCTCAGTATGGCTGCTGGCTGCAATCTCAGCTAAGGACAAGGAGTGTTGTTTACAGCTGTTTTTCAAGAGACTGAAATCACACTGCTCTGATGGGAGGCAAACAGTTTGCACAGTTTTGTGTTTTGTAGCAGGTAGCTGCCAAGGATGAAGCATATGCAGTAGGCTGCGTATCCAAGGGAGGCATCATTGAAGCTGGAGATGAATGAATTAGGATTTTATTCAAACATTTGGACATACATTTATCTATTTATTTTACTGCATTTGTATACCGCCCTCCCCTATGGCTCAGGGAGGTTCACAAAGAACGTAAACAGGGACAATACATCAAACTCGGTGATTAAAATGAATGAAGGTAACAGTAATAATAATAACAATAATAGCAATAAACAGAAGATAACATTCTAATAGGGTAAACAATCTAACAGGCCCGTGGTTGGTCATATCCGTCGTATGGGTTCATGAGAGGGAGGTTCGGGGGTCTAGTAAATGCTGTTTAGTTTCGGTCAACCTCAACCAAATGCCTGGTGGAGGAGCTCACTTTCGTAGGCCCTGCAGAACTGTTTTAGTTCTGTTAAGGCCCTGATCTCCTCTGGAAGCTTGTTCAACCAGGTGGAGGCCAGGACAGAGAAGGCCCTGGCACTGGTTGAGGTCAAGCAGATTTCCTTGGGGCCAGGGATCACTAGCCAGTTGGAGGTGGTGGAGTGGAGAGCAATTTGAGGGGTGCAGGCAGAGAGGCAGTCACTAAGGTACACTGGGCCCAGACTGCATATGGCCTTGAAGGTAATTACCAAAACCTACCAGAATTCGACTGGTAGCCAACACAGTGGCCTCCCTTTCTTGCCACATAACATATACCCTTTGAGGTAGGTGGGGCTGAGAGAACTCGGAAAGAACTGTGACTAATCCAAGGTCACCCACCTGGCTTCATGTGGAGGATTGGGGAATGAAAGCCAGTTCTCCAGATTACAGACTGTTGTTCTTAACCACTACACAACAGGTGATGCATCCTGAAGTCTTATACTCCAGCTAAGTAGATAAAAGTCAGAATAAGTTCTCTGTTTGGGGTAAGAGTTATGTGGAAGAAACCCTGAAATGCATCAGTGGAAGCCATGGTATACATGGCAGTCTTTACATATTGACTCACACAAGTCATAAAGAACTGATAGCACAAGGGTCTCTGGGGGCAGAACAGAATGCAGAGTAATTAGAGCAGAGCATTGAGAAGGGAGGGGAAGGGGCAGAAATGTGTCAGTTCACCTGGAGCATGTTGGTGAGCCAGAAGTTGCCTATGGATCATCTATTTAGCAACTAGAAACAGATTTTACAAGGAACACAAATTACTACAAAACATTTCAATATTGTTAAGTGGAGATACGTATATTATCTTTAAAACTGTAACTTGTATTATTCTTTATAGTTGCTTTAAGATATTCACATTTTCTATAGAACAGATCAGAATCTGACACAATGACTTTTCGGCATAATGTGTTGTAATATATGACAGAGTAGAAATAACATGAAACAGAACTAAATGGTTTTGAGGCACTATTAAAGAAAAAGGCCTCACAGCAATTGCGTCACTCACGTTATCTGGTTGTTTCTTTCATCCCAAAGACATTTTTACACAAATCTCCTTTCCCGTCCTTCCAAAACCATCGTTATGAAGTGGATATAGGCAGCCCTCCCCACACTGGGAACCTTCGCGGGCATGTGTGTGTGTGTGTGGGGGGGGGGGAGGGCCATGCTTATGCAGAAATTGCAGTTGCACTTCCATCCCCCAAACGGGGCCTCTCAAACCTTCTTCCAGAAAAGCAGATCTGCAAAATGTAGAACTGGCCCATATTCCCTGCTGCTGGGTCCTATTACAGCCATGCTGTCACCCATTTTATAAACCAGGCTTTTACTCAGAGACGCACAGCAACGTCAGCATATCAAGTATGATCTGTATACATTTTGATCTAACTTTGTGTAGATGAATACCTTTTTGTCTTTAGGGAAAACAGCACACACAGCTGTTACAGTGTTGAAGCCAAAAATGCACTGTCTTGGGTGTTTGTTTTTTTCCCTTCTCCCCCTCTTCTCTTTCTGGACAACTTTCCACCGTTTCATTTTTTCCTTTCAAGTACAGGGTTATGCCCCTTTGTCTCAGTGGCACAGATCTTTGCCAGAGTTTAATTTTTTTCTCCTGCACCCGCCTCCAAGAACAACAAAAACCACAAACGTTGGCTTCTTTCTGTTTGAGTGGAACAAGCAGCATTTGCTCCGACCCCAACAGCACTCGCTCAGCTTCCATTAGAGGCACTTCAGGGGGAAGGGGGGGAATATAGATGGGTGAGCACATTGCCCATCAGATGCTGGGAACCAGCATGGAACTGTACCTGTGGGGAAGCTGGGCCACAGCACTCATGGCCCGTCCTTGGCTCCAGTTGGCTTTGGCTCTCTTTCCTGCAGCCCTTGCCTCCCATCGCGGCCCACACTTGCCATTCAGAGCCTGACACTGGAAAATGTGCAAATGGGAGAGATCTGGGCTGATTCTGCACTTACTTTGTTTTTTTTCCAGTGTGGATCCTGCTGAATTCAGATTGATTTGCCCAAAATCAAAGTGAAAATCAAACTCAGTGTAGATGGCAGGGATTCATTTGAACTGGGAGTGGGTAAAAAGCCCTGTGCAGACTACACCCTGATTTATCTCCCTGGCCACTGAAGTCACAGTGATTCTAAGACTGAGAGCCCCATTTCCTTGCTGCTACTCCTAGGAGAATGAGGCTCCCTATCATGGCTAAATTTACAATTGTGTTGTTAGAAACCCTCAAAGCTTCATGATATCATCTCTTGCCAATGTTGCTGAAGCTTCTCAGGAGGAGAGAGCTGCTTGTTATGACTCTTCTGGGAGGGGACCGATGGGCAGCAAATGGTCCTGGAAAGGAGCCCCACCCAAAGCCCAGCTTGGCTCTTCCCCTAGGGCCTAGCACTCCCCAAAAGACAGGGAGCACTTCCCTGATCATCCCTGAGCCTGTTCAAACTAGACTGCATGATAAGGTGAGGCACGGTGGGCCGGTCCCTCACTGCAACAAGGCCAATCCAGGTGGGCACATCCCAATCCACACTGCAGGAAGGACAGTCCAGACAGGTGCATCACATTCCTTGCTGCTGCAAGCCCTAACTCCAGCTTTTTCCTGCCCCTCTTTGGGCTGAGGTGGCCTTGTTGATGGTCCCTGTGTTAGGGGAGGGATCCAGGCCATCGGCCCACTGGGACTCGTCCCTTAGCCTTAATTGTCCAATCCGTCCTGTTTTCCTTTCCCCCTTGTAACGCCATCCTGTAGTGATCCTCTTACTCCAGCACAGGAATCATCACAATCCCTGTATGGATTGTTTGTTGTGCCTCCTTCCATCTGGGATCACCCTTGGTTATACCTTGGAATGCTTCACATACACTGCATAACAGACATGATTTGGATACATTTTGCTCTACCTCTGGATAATTAAATGCCATTTTGTCTTCAGAGAAAACGGCATCCTTTGGGTGTCCGTTATATAATGATGGGGACTTCTAGCCTTTTCTGTTCCTCAGGTCTATGGTATGTAACAGATCTTGTTCACTTCAGCACCAACTGTATTGATGAGGAGCTGAACCTGAACCTCGAAGAGCAGGTGTAGTCAAACTGCGGCCCTCCAGATGTCCATGGACCACAATTCCCATGGGCCCCTACCAGCATTTGCTGGCAGGGGCTCATGGGGATTGTAGTCCATCTGGAGGGCCACAGTTTGACTACCCATGTCAAAGAGGGTAACTTGCCCCAGGAAAACCAACAAACAATTTGAATCTGCCCTCTATCACATGCGTAGCTCATCTGTTCTCCACATACTTATAAACACATGAAGCTACATTAAGCTGCATCAGTCTTAACTATTCAGATAGGCAGCAGTTCCCCAGACTCTTACCTACAGGTCATTCCCATCACCTATTATCTGTTCCTTTAAACTGGACATAACTGTGTGGGTTTTAAAGATGGGAATTTCAACATCCCAAGCAGATGCTCTGTCACCAAGGGTAACCTTAACCAGTTGGCAGCAGAGGGAGCTACCCCAGGGTCCATGCTGGGTGGGAGATTGCCAAAAACCCCAGCCCCTGATGGGGGAGGATAGCTGGATTTTGGTGGCACCACATGAGGCGAGGGCTACCTCTTGCTTGGACCCTGCGGGCAATTGCTTTGTTTATTGTATTTATAGCCTGCCACTCCCCAGCAAGTTGGCTCATGGTGGGTAGTTGTGGCAGGGGGCTGGTCAAGGGCCAAGGATGGTGGCAGTGATTCTGGGTTCTCACCCTGGATTTCCCCCCAGGGCTCCCAAATGACTAAGGCTGCCCCACCTATCACTCACCCACAACCCCTCCCTTAAATGGGTCTCCCCTCTTCTCTTTTCAAACAACCCTGTGAGATAGTTGAGGGTGAGAGACTGGCTGACAAACTGCAGCATCTGAAGAATCTCCACAGTTCCAGCCTGGCATTGTGACCGTCACACCACAGGGGCTCCCACCAGTGGCCGCCCAGCTCAACACTCTTCCTGTTGCTCAGACTAGAACGGCAGTTTAACAAAATGGCTACGTCCCATCCATAGGCTATAAACAAGCGTTAACCCATCTGAGTGCAACAACATGTACTTTATTATTCACACTTAGGAAAACTGCCAGTGCCGCTCCCTGTCCAGGAAGTCTGACTGTTTGCTTTGCTGTCCCCATTTGCCAAATATAATCTGTTGCTTTGTCAGTGTATTTCAATCAGCTCCCATTAAATAAAGTCCTCTAAACTTCCAGTGTTGGTTTTTGGGGGAAGGTAGGGAGGATTCACCGTGTTAATTGAAAACATGGCTCAGAGACAGGAACAAAATCATCAGAGGACATGTGTGTGTGCATGCTATGTGTGGCTTTTTAACGGCTTGTGTTGAGTTTGGGATTAATAACTTATAAAGGTGATCCTTGCTACTTAGCATGCAAGACTGATCCCCCCTCCCAAAAGATATTTTCCTTTGCTTAGTTCCTGAGTAGTATGAGTAAAACTCTGACTTATTTATTTGTTTCTTTATTCCTTTCTTAGATTTCTAGGCTGCCTCTCTTCAAAAAGGTCTCACGCCAGCTTACAACAAAGAAAAATAATCTTATACAATGAAACATTTAAAATCTTAAAAGGAGACTAATAAAATACTGTTTCAATCGCTCTGTCAGTTTAAACATCTCTCCAGGCCTGATGTTAAAGCGGTTCGAAATACAAAACAGTTGCATGAGAGGGGAATGGCTCAGGCAGAAGCCTGGCAGGGGGTTAAGCAGGGGTCAGGCATGAACACCTCCTCAGGTACAATGTGAAAGTGTGCCTGCACATGAAAGCTCGTGCCCTGAATGAAACTTTGTTGGTCCTAAAGGTGCCACTGGACTCTAAATTTGTTCTGCTGCTTCAAACCAGAACGGCTACCCACTTGAATCTGTCTGTAAAAGATTTACCTGTTGCTTTATGAACTGCAGATTTTAAGGCGGCTGTCCCCAGTCTTTTCCAACTTTTATTGCATCTTGAGACCAAACTAGAGTGGATTTGGGAAACACATGCAGTGGCTCACAACAGTTGGGCAGTTTTTTTAAAAAATGAAGCTTATATGTGAAGCAAAAGAGATGCATAAGGACATCAACAACTTATGTTCGTATCTGACCTCAGTATGCGTCATGTCTGAATGCAGCCTTGGAACTTCAGAGAATGTTTAATGCCAGAACATGAATTTACCAACTTTGTTTCTCTGTATTTATGTTAATGACAATCCTACTTACCAACTGAAACTAGTTCCAATCTTTATTTCAGAAATAAAATAAACATGTATTTTTGGGCCTCTTATAGTCATGAATTTGCTCTAAGTGCATTGGGAGGGCAAAGTATAACTTATTTAAATACTATAGTTTTGATCCTACATAAACCTTTTTGGGAATCAGTGTCTACTACTGTTAAAGAAAATTGCTTCTACACATTTGTACCCTAGGTTACAATAACAGGTTATGGTAATCTGTGGGTGGGTTTTGGTTTCTTCAGATACCAGGAGTATGCAAGGACTATGTCATATAGCAAAAATCAAGCGCACTCACCTGTGTGGGAATAGATGAACCATAATGCTCCCGTTAGCAATGCGCCAATCACAAAGGCTGCAAAGGCAATGCCCACAACCGTCAGAGTATCCAGGCCATAGAAGACAGCTATGAAATAGAGAAAAATTGTAATAAAAAGTCAGAATTGTCATTTCAGAATGTTGTTACTTCTTTTGTAAACAACTGGAAGCCCATCGAGGCCTTGGGCGGCTGGATTTTGGAGAGGTAAGGGACCTCAGCAAAGTTTAATGCCATACAGTCCACCTTCTAAAGCAGCCATTTTCTCCAGGGGAACTGATCTCTTTGCCTGCTGGAATTCCTGGAGATCTCCAGTCTATATCTGGCAGCTGGCAACCCTACTGAGAAGCAGAAGACTTTGTCTGTCATGCTGAACCAGCTGCTAATACAGCCCACTATAGCTGCAGATAACAGGCCTGTTATCAACATTTTTGACCACAATGTTAATCATAGTGCTTAGCACCCATGTATATATTCTGGCAGTGTGACTGTGGTAGGTATTCCTCAGAAACAAAGCAACATTGCAAAATACAATCTAAAACAGTAGTCCTTGGTGGCTCAGAGAGAGCTGCATTAACAATTGTCATCAACAATTTACTTCCAGATTTACTTCACAGAATCATAAAATCACAGAGTTGGAAGGGGCCTCCAGGGTCATCTAGTCCAACTCCCTGTCATGAGGCTCATAGTCATTCCTCTGGAGGCAGCTGTTTCAAGGCAGCAACCACCTGCCAACCATGTGTCCCACCGGGAAAGGGCCTTGCCCACCTTCTTGACACTGAGCGGGGATCACATTAGGCAATAGCCACAGATAGCCTGTCAAAGAGCCACATGCAATTCCCAGGCCACTGAGTATCACTGGTCTAAAAACTGCTCATAACGGCAACCAGCTCACGTTTTAGGCCTGCCAGGTTTCCTGTTAGTTGTTGCTTGTTTTATTTTACTTTACTCTTTTCAAAGGTTATCCATGTTTTTGTCTTATTTTAGTAGGCTCATTTTTTAATTCACACGATCCTCAAAATATAGGCCTTCAGGATAGGATTCAAATAAATTAAATAAGTGCCCTGCAACTTCGCTTCAGCTGCTTTTCCATTTCTAGTTAGTTAGGTGGGGAATGGAAAGGCTGTTAAACTGGGAGATGATGCCACTTTGAAAGTCAGCAGATGCAGATATAGAAACTATTTATTTTATTTATCGTATGCCATGTGTCCATGGGGTTGCGATGGGTCAGACACAACTTCGCAACTAATAACAACAACAAATGGCATGTGTATGATGGAGCCAGGAGATCCTAAGATTGTCTGGCTGCCAGGCTAGAGAGATGTTCAGAGGTGGTTTGCCATTGCCTGCCCCATGTCACAGCCCTCGTAATTCCCCGGAGGTCACCCTTCTAAGGGCTAGCCAGGGCGGACCCTGCTTAGCTTCTGAGATCTGACGGGATGGGGCTTGCCTGGGCTATCCAGGCCAGGCAGAAATAGAAACAATTGTTTGTCACAGTTGGAAATGGTTTTAATAAGGAAAATTAATTCCAGACTAGCAGAAAGAAACCCGCTCTCAGTGGGGGAAGAAAGGGCAATTTGTATGACAGCACATCTGGTACTTGAAGGCATTGTTCTAAATGCTTGCAAGGAGGCTGTAGCCATTTTGATCATTTTCTTCTTTTGTATATGGATGACATCATCATGTGTTCCTAACTGCTGGTCTTTTCTTTTAAGCCTCAGTTTTATATGTAAGGCAATGGGCTCAGCCAGCAAAATATCGAGCTACATGCAGAGCAGATAAAGAAAGCATGAACTTTATAAAGCTCTTGTTTGCAACTAGTTTTTTTTGCATAGCCATTTTGAGACAGGAGTGCCTGATGTCCCTCCTCACTTCCAAAGCTGCCAGCCAGCAAATCCATTGATACTTTATATTCCTTTGCCTCCAGATTTACAAGTGGGATATAAAACTACACCTCTAAGAAGATTTGGACCAGGGGCTCCAGTGCTTTTTGTAGCCATGCAGGGTTTTGTTTGCTTCATTTGTACCCCATCCTTTCCCCAAGGAGTTCAGAGTGTCACTCTGAGGGCTTTTTTATGTTCGCTTCTGAATTGTTTTGTGCCATTTTTGCGTTGTCTTGCATTATTGTTCTGCCAGCTGTGAGTTCATCGCTATCTTATTCTTGATAGTTATGTTTCAGCTTTTTAATGATTTTACTTTGTTAGCAGTCTTGAGCAGGTCTCTGGAGTAGCAGCATATAAATCTTACACACATACACAAACATAACTGAAGTCTAACAACAATCTTTCCCTTCCTTCCAGAAAAGGCTACTCTCAGAGGGGGCAATTCAGAGTGGGGAAGCCTCAGATGAGCTTTAGCACTATCAGCTGTTTCTGCACTCCAAACTCCTCCCTCCCAAAGTATCTTTTCTTGGCTGGGGGTGGATGGGAAAAGCACTGTCTGGATTTGGTTTCATACATCTGCATGTAATGTGGAGTGAGGCTATTAGCTACAAACCATTTCCATGAGGTAACTTCACCCGAGAGAGAAGGTATGCCCAGCATACCTACAAACGCCATGGTTAAGGAACAAGTCAAACAAGTGTGCCCCCCAGCCCTCTCGTCACTGATCCACACTGGCCTTCTGCAGAAATGCAGCATTCCAGAGAAACTACTTCCATTCTTATGCACAGCTCCACTGCCACATAAGAGCACACCACCACTGAAAAAACAGGTTTAATAAAAATGGTTTCTGGATTCAAAGATTTTAGGGTGTTATTTGTTGAACATTTTCCTGCTGTACTCTTTCAGAATAAGCAGGCATGTGCAACTTACGTTGTAATCCCTCAGGAGGCTTTGAGCTGGAAGATTTATCTGTTTTTGAGAGAGAGAGAGAAAGAGAGAGAGAAAGAGAGAGAGATTAATACTACTTTGCTTCAGCAGAATTTTATATATTACATCAGCATCCTTATGCAGAGTCTGTAATATATTATTCGAAAATTGAGTCAGAAATTATTAAACCTGAGCAAGTGTGCAAACAAAAATGTTTTGGAGGGAAACCCCTTTTCTCTCTAATCACAACCTTCAGTCTGTACAAGTGTGCAAGCATATTGCACAAGTTTGCAAGATGCTGTCCCAGTTACCCCACCTAGAGGTGGAGAGAATGCAGTTGAGAAGAGTAGTCATGTACTACATGACTACTACATGGTAACCTTTTTAAAGGACTACTTAAGCAATTATGTCAAAGAACAGGGGAAAATGAAAATCTTTGAAACCCTATTGCAGGCAAAAAGGACAGGTGTTTCCTTTCCAACTAAGGTAATGGCCATTAGCCAATATGCATCTGCCACAGGTACACAGCCACCTTCCATACTACAGCAGTGATAGCATCTTGAAGGCTTTTTAGAGGGAGAACAGAGATTTTAAAAATAAAGTAAAATAAATGTGAACAAAGAGAAATTTAGGGGATTGCCAGCAATTATGACCATGCTCGAATGGTTTACCCAGTAACATACGTATGATGTGGAGGATATTTGTATGCATCACAACTAAGGGTTACAGGACAGGTGACTTGCCAGAAAAATTGTTTGTATAAACCTAAAGAGTCACCAATTCAAAGTTACTATATCATATTATCAGCTTTGCGGAAATATTTGGCTTAATTAGATTTATGTCACACAATTATTTACTATGCTCACAGTCTCTAATATCTTTCTTAACATGTTTTGCTCTTCTCCCTGGAGCAAATAAGAGAGAACACCTAAAATGCAGGAAATCTTTTAAAAGTGTATTGAGTAAAGAATGAAGCAGAAGATGAACTCGAACAGGCACAGATTTTAAAATTTTCATCTGAACTCACTGGAACCTGATTCAATACGGTTACAGGCTGAGCAAGTGGAAACTTAAAAAAAAATTCAGATGCTCAGCCATACTACCCCATCAGTATTAATGGGAGTCATGTGCATGACGCGTGGAGGAGAGAGCAGACATCCTGAACTGAACATTCTGTTCTGATTCCCTATCTGTGGAGCCGCAAAGCCTTTTTCTTTGGCTTCTTGTGAGCATCTAACAGGAATGGGTCCAACAATATGGTTTGCAACAATACACACAACAGCTGGCCTGCTTTGCTTCAAAGCAAATAATAATCGATGGCTCGAAGATATCAGATGCACCTCTTTAGTTCTTTAGCAGATTACATTCATTTGTTTTCTAACCCTTACAAATTTGCTGTTAGTTCACAATGGCTGTTAACCTCACGAAAGGGATCACCTTTTATTGTCAAGAAACTATTGACCAGGGGTAGTCAAACTGCGGCCCTCCAGATGTCCATGGACTACAATTCCCAGGAGCCCCCTGCCAGCGAATGCTAGCAGGGGGCTCCTGGGAATTGTAGTCCATGGACATCTGGAGGGCCACAGTTTGACTACCCCTGCTATTGACCAACAAAGACACACACTTTATGTGCCATTGCCCACTAAGCTGGATATGGGGGGGGGGGGAGGGGGAATGGTAAGCAATGCACCAAGTATCTATTTTTTCAGCTGTGTACCATGTTCTTGGTCATAATATTGTCTGAAACTCTAGCACCATCCCACCTCCCTACCTCACTCCAAAAGCTAGGTTTAATTTAACCTATACAGACATCAGACAGTCAGAACCAAGTCTCATTTATTTATTACGTTTTATCCTTCCCTTCCTCCAAGGAATGAAGAATGGAGTAAATGATTCTCGTTTCCCCATTTTATCCTTAAGAACAATCCTGTGAAGTACTTCTCTTGACTGGCCCAAGGTCATCCAGTGAGCTTCAAAGCCAAGTAGAGCTTTGCGCCCTGAACACTGGCTCTAGTTCTAGATACTGAAATCAGAAGTTTTGCCACAAATTGTGCTTATGCAGAGACTCAAGGAAGCATGCTGTTTTAATTGTAGTGTGTGTGGAGATCAAATATTTGTGCTTTGTCCTCAGTGGATTCATTTGTGCTGAGAAAAAAAGTTGTAAAACACTCAGCAGGCTCACACAGTTAAACAGAAACAGTTGTTCTTTAAATCTCCCCGGCAATGCACTATGGTATACCATCTACTGCATAAATGCCAAAAAAGCACACTCCACAGGATTGAGGTTAAAGGATTTCTGATCCCCGGCCTTTGAATTTGCCTGGAAAACATTCCAGAATTTCAAACAGGCTTTGCATGAAAGCGGAAGATGTTGATCTCCAAGTGAAGCCACTAAAACCCTCTAATTAAAGTGCCATGTGGACACCAAATGAGAGCAGGCAATGCCAATGGTCATTTAGAGGTTTTAAAAATAAGTTAAAATGTTCATCCCCACTGTTGTTTTCAGAGGAACTCAAGGGAAGTATATTTTTCACATACAGCTATATTGTTAACTTTCCCCCTACGTATCCCATCTAGCCTTGCTTTGAAAACATGGGTCCTACCTTAAATGTGCTTGATTTAAGAATGTTATCTGACTCGACTTTTCAGTTATCACATATTTTGTATGTTAATATTCTATATTCTCTGTGGTCAAGTCAGGTTACAAAACTAAAAGTTGGATCCAGTCAGCTTTTTCACTCTACCTTCTGTAGTATTTATTTAATTACTATACTGCCCCTACCTGCAAGTGGGCTTGCCCAACCTTGTCCAACTCACCCCCCTTTCCTCATCCCACATGGCTTTTATACAGCAGGTTTTGTTGGGAGAGGGGGATCTTGGGAACTCTTTTTGTGGTTAAAGGTCAGCTTTCCTTTTCATTTGAAGGAAGGCTGATGAGATCCAACTATAGGGTTTATTTGTTCTCTCTAGTATCTCACTGGTTTCCCCAGAAAAATACAGCCAACACAATTCATAGAATCCATCACTAGCTGATTCAATATGAACAGAAAAATTATTCACATAATAATTTGGCCAAATTAATCAGTTATGGAAAATGCTTTGCACAAAAGAGTGAATATGCCAAAGGACTGTACTTTTAACAAAAACAGTGCTGTGCTCTGCTGATGCAGGTTACTAAGAGTTGAATTTTGGTGTGGTGAACTGATCTCTAAACTAATGTGTAGCATCACAGTCATGAGGCCAAAGCCACTGGAAGTGACATGTTGCCAACATGATTGTAGATCTTGCACCATTCAAGACAGATATGAAATCTGATCAGATCTGATCACTAATACAAGGACTGGAAAGATAGGCCATAGCCTGTAAGTTCCTTGCTGCAGCAGAACTAAGAAAATACAAAGGAAATAAAAGAAGAGGAACAGATCTACCAAACCAATGTGGTGTTTTTGTGGATCCAAAACACTGTGAGCAATCTACAAGGAAGAAAGTTTCAAGAGTAAGAATTAAATTTATATTGAGAAAGATTGTGTATCATGATTATGTATTCAATTCCTGTTAAAGATACTTTGGCAGCAATTCTACTAGAAAAGTTAAACCAATAACTGTGGAATTTGTTTTCTATAACTTTCAGTACAAGATAGAATAATATGTATCCAATCCTGCCTTCTTTTTAGAAGTAATTTTAAATTTAAGACAAAGCATAATTAGATCTTATAGGAAGTAACAGACTGCAGCACAAGTTGGTCAATTATAGCCAACTCAATAGCAAAAGAAGTCGCCGGGGCGGTGGCGGGGGGAATAGTGCAAAAAGAGCACAGGGCCCAAACCTGTAGGCTGAGATGAATGCTCTAGCTTAAGTTAATTTAACTTTTCATACCATTTTAGGCCATTTAAAAATGATTATTTTTGCCTATTCCCTCCTGTGACTACAAAGAGATGGGAGAGTATAAGAATGTGACATGCCTGATGAGTAATGGGTACGTGTCGAATGAACATACCTAAAACTCATGGAGCACCCATATGACTATAGTTTTCATCACTTAAACATGCCATAAATGCGTTCCAAACAGCTTCTCTAACTGGGGTTTCCTGATACCATAAAGATGATAAACGAGTCCATACACCCACATAAAATGCAGAAAGAAAACTAATGAAATGTTGCAGAATCTCTGAACTTAATATTAATAATCTGTGGCTTTCCTCTTATTTATAAATACACATAGTTTAATATTTTCAATATGCTGGAAACTTCACTGTAATTATGAAGTCTAAATAATATTTACAGCCACATACACAGAGAGAAAAATAAATTAAGACAATAATTTACAGCCACATACACAGAAAGAAAAAGAAATTAAAACAATACTGAACTGCTGGAAGCAACTGCAGCATTATTTAATATTTACAAAACTCAAACTGTTCTATAGCATCAGAAATGCATTCCTTTCCCAGTGCATATCCAGACTACATTTTCATAAACATTTGAGAGAGATAAAAGAGCAAACAAATGCTAGTGCTCTAAGTTCACGGGGCCCTTTGGCCCAGAAACAATAACACGGCCAAAACATGTAACTATATATTTATGTACTCAGAGGCACGTTTTTGCCATGCAAGTGGCAACATGTTGTTTAATGAAATGTACTTATGTTAACATATAGGTTTGTTACCTTCTGGCTTCCCTTTAAGAGTTACCACAGCTAGGGGTTTGGTGAAGGCTTTCTTATTGGGCATCATGGCTAGGATCATATCAGCACTGAGAAAGGTGCAGGCTTCATCATGAGGTATGCACTGCAGGGTAGAGACAACATGTGGTTTGTGAAAACGGGGACCCACTTCCAATATTTACACTATCAGAGTAGATGCACAGCTGCCTCATTATGAGTAGCACTCAGTCATGTTTACAGATTAGAAAGCACAGTATTGTTTAAAAAAAACCCAAAAAAACACAACACCCAATTTGTTTGAGTAATATTCTAAGGAAGCTTCCCCAACTGCATTTCAAGAAATAAATATTGCCTCAGTACTAAAATCACTTCACATTTTCTCACAAGCTTCGTGATATTCATCAAGCATCAAGGGGCATCAAGGCTGCAAGTTCCTTCCACCACAATATCAGTGCAATGTAATCTGGAGTGGGATTGTACAAGTGCTTTGTGCACCTATCATAAATCTTGAAGAGCCAGTCTAGATGTTCTGCTAGCCACAAGAACTGTCATTTTTGCAAACCGTCCCCCTCTGATGTCTTGTTCATAAGATGACTGAGAAATCACCTCATGAGATTCATTTCAGTCTGTCTGGACATTTCAGCATAAATGTTCCAAAGAGAAATGCCACCAAGAAGGTACGGAATTGGAATCCAGATGCAGATCTGATATTATTAGACTGAGGGCAGAAGTATACATTGTCCTAGGTCTTCATCAACAATTGATTAAATGAGCCTTGCAAGTTCTGCCCTCAAACTCAAGATACATGGGGACCCCATTTGGACAAGAACCACAATGCCAGGGGAGTAGGGGCCTTTTGCCCTATTTGTGTGTGTGAAGTGTCATCAAATCACAGCCAACATATGGTGACACTGTAGGGTTTTCAAGGCAAGAGACTGACAGAGCTGATTTGCCATTGCCTTCCTCTGCATAGTGACCCTGGACTTCCTTGGTGGAATCCTATCCAAATACTAGCAGGGTCAACCCAACTTATCTTCTCTGATCAGGCTAGCCAGGGCCATCCTGGTCCCAGACCTGAAATGGTCCAGGGGAGTTCCAAGCACAGAAACCACAAGACATCCAAACAAAAGTTCCTGTGATACACTCAAGGAGGATGTGAGGACAGGGTTTAGTAGAGTTAAGCTCTTAAACTGAAATGGTTGGGACATTACGAAAATATTAGCTCCTCCATACTAGTAGATGTACTTCAGATTCACCATACTTTGGAATTGTCCAACACAGATGGCTCACCGTTACTATCTGTAGAAAGGCAAGTCAATGCACTTCCAATGAGTGAATAGCTTTGTTCTCAAAAAAATAATAATTTCTCCCTACCTAGAATGAATAGCTTTGTTCCTAATTTTTTTCCCTACTCAGAAGTACAATGGTTCCATAAAGTGATATTTTATACAAAAGTAAGATGAAGAAGAAAAAGAATGCAGAAAACACAGTCTGAATGCTCATCTATTTCCCTTTAAAAGCCTTCTACAGTAGGTCAGCCTAATAATTCACACATGGAAGTTTAAAAACAAAAGCAATATTGTATATCAGCAGGATCTGAAAAATCATTGTTAAAACATTATTTACAGCTACAAGCACTGAACAGCACAGATAAATGTGGATCGCTCCCACAGTGGAAGCTATTCCCATTTATCACCTGTAAATACTTAGTGGAAAACGTGAATCATGCTGTCAAGAGCTATGAACGCCCTCCCTGGGAAGATTCAATAAATATTCTAAGTGCCACACTGTTCTTAATTGCAAGAATTCATCGAATACTTTAGTAAAAGTGCCTGTGCGCACACACACAGACACCGAGGTTTATACAGATTAACTTTCTGTAGATGGGTAAGTGAACCACATTATCTACATCAGAACCTCCGCTCTATAATTTTCTACCATTTGTTTTGTGTCTGTTCCTGGAAATTACTACCAAAATGTAGAAAAAGGAGATTTGATAACCATCTTCAAGTATTTAAAAGGTTGCCATATAGAGGATGGAGCAGAGTTGTTCTCTCTTGCCCTGGAGGGATGGACCAGAACCAATGGGATGAAATTAATTCAAAAGAAATTCTGTCCAAACATCAGGAAGAGGTTCCTGACAGTTAGAGCGGTTTCTCAGTGGAACAGGCTTCCTCGGGAGGTGGTGGGTTCTCCATCTTTGGAAATTTTTAAACAGAGGCTAGATAGCCATCTGATGGAGAGGCTGATTCTGTGAAGGCTTAAGGGGGTGTCAGGTTACAGTAGATGAGCGATAGGGTTGTGAGTGTCCTGCATAGTGCAGGGGGTTGGACTAGATGACCCAGGAGGTCCCTTCCAACTCTATGATTCTATGATTCAATTCTATGATTCTATGATTTTAAGATCTTTATATGTCTGATCCATCCTGGCCCATGCTACAAGTTATTCATGTTTTCTTCTCAGTCAACAGCAAAGCTTGCTTGGAGAGTTGTAACAGCCATGCTAAGGGGGGGGGGAGAATTCCTTCGCTGGCTAACACAGTGGACGAGGCAGCAGGCTTACCTCTTATTGAAAAAATGAATAGAATCCTGCCTGCACAGTTTCTATTGCATCTTTACATTGAAAAGGCTTCCTTTAAAAAAAATGAGCTCAGAATTGTTTGCCAGCTAATGACCAAATTAGCTCCATATAGCTGTGGAAAATGCCATCCTGAGCTTTATTATTTATTCTTGTTTATTTATAAAAGTTCACAAGAGCCATCAAAATGGCTAACAATTTAAAACAGACATGACAAAATCACACATTAAAACCATTCAATTACATTTTAAAAGCATTAAAATAACTCTCCCCAAGCACACATAATTAAAACAACTAAAAACAGAAGTAAAATACATACACAACATTAAAAAGCAACTTAAAATTGGTGAGGAAGGTGGGACCACTAAGGGAATACCAAATGAAACAAAAAAAAGTCTTCACATGCTGGTAGAAGATGGCAACTAAAGGGGACAGACAAATCTCCCTGGAGAGAAAGTTCCAGAGTTTTGATGCTGCAAGGAATTTCATCAACCTATTGAGATTAGCTCTACCATATTGAAAGCATAAAACCTGCTGTCTTTTATTCTCTGCCTTTCTGCCGATTTGAGAATGTGATTTTTTTGAGTCTATCTTTCCAACAGAACCTTCCATTGAACGTGCTGCTAAAAACACCCAATGCAATGTGAAGTGGTCTGCTCACATGTAGTCATCCTTGCCTTGCCTCGCCTTGCAGCTCTGCGCTTCCCTCTCAGGGGTGAGTGTCACACTGGCATGGTTCTGGACATGCTACTGGACATCCAGCCAGAATTCTGTACTTGTGTGCCTCTACACAATGACTTGGCACAGCAGGAGTTGTTAACCGGTTGCATGATTGGGACAGAACACAAAAACGGGCCATTAGGGAAATAAAGTTGAGTAAACTCATCAAGTACTAACCTTGGCCAGTCCTTGAGCATCTTTTTCTTTCTTTGTACATAAGGTCACTTCACAGTGCAGAAAGAGAAGGGAGGTGTTGAATACGGATCGGAACATGAAACTAAACCGCTTTTTGTCAGTTAGTGCATGTGGCATAGGGAAATTAGCCTTGGGGATATTGTAGAATTTTACAGATTCATCTTTAGGACAGATGTTTTCTATAATTATATAGTCTGACATCTTATCCGGGTACGAAAATGGAGAGATAAAGCAAGTCTGAATTGCAAAGCCCAGAGATCTGTCAGCCTTGGTCACAGAAACCTGTCAGAAATAAAAGAGTGTTATTATTGCAAAATATTTAATTTTTTCCTCAGAAATATTTAAAAGCCATAACAAATGTTGCCAATATTACTTCATAGCCTTTGATTCTTTGTACCCATCTGGAAAGTTCAGTGAGGGATTTAAAAAAAATTAAGCCTGTTCTGAAGTAACAGCAATGTAATTTTGCATCATTTAATGTGCTATGTTACTAACTATGCTTTGCTTCAGTTTTGTTTTTTAGATGTAATTAGCTCTACACCCCAAATCCTATTTTATTGCTTATTAGGTATCCCATCCTGTTCATTTTATTGATTCGCTGTGTAATCCGCCTTGAGTCCCAGTGAAAATGATGGACTATAAATAATATATATAAATAAATGGTGACATAATATTCTACAGTCTCATATTTTAGTACCTCATTTAAAAAATCTTGCCCCTTCCTCTCTTCCTATCCACCTTATGCCAAACCTCTCTGTCTAGGATCCCTTCACTAAGAGTTGTATTTCAAGATGCCATTACTAATTCAGAGTTATTGCAAAAGAGAAAGATTAAGAAGTAATAATTTAAAAATGATAGTCTCTCAAAATATATAAGAAGAAAAAAGGTTCTCTTAGAGGCTACTATCCATGTGCATTAAAAAACATTATGGCACAAGTGTTTATGAAGAAGGGGGGGGCATGAAGAACTATGACAGATTTTGGTCACAATTTATTGACCAAAGAGATGAGTATCACAAAAAACAAAATAGCTCAATAATTTTTTTGTCCTTGGAAGATAGGGAACAGATGTCAGGCACAAACAGAAATTTTCCATTGTACAGAAAGGAGAAAACTAAGCCTCTGCCAGGACAGGTGAAAAAATTAGAAAATCTGTCCAAAGAACTAATTGCAGAGCCAGATGGAAACCAAGAGACACTGGGATATACCCCAGAAGGCTGAAAGCCATGACAGTCTTTTATTAATGCAAAATGAGCAGAGTGTTCTTTAGCACCACCTAACCCATGGTTTAGCTTCTTAATGTAGGGTACAATGCACAAAAATTAGTTACTGAACTAGCATGTTCTGAACTAGCCAGCTTGGTGTAATGGATAAGAGTGGTAGTCTCTAATCTGGAGAGCTGGGTTTGATCCCCCACTCCTCCACATGCAGTCAGTTGGGTGACCTTGGCCAGTCATCATTCTTTCAGGACTCTCACCCCCATCTATCTCTCAGGGTGACAGATTTCATTTTCCTAGGCTCCAAGATCACTGCAGATGGGGACTGCAGCAAAGAAATTAAAAGACGCTTGCTCCTGGGGAGGAATGCTATGGCAAATCTAGACAGCATCCTAAAAAGCAGAGACATCACCCTGCCAACAAAAGTGCGTTTAGTCAAGGCTATGGTCTTCCCAGTTGCAATGTATGGCTGCGAACGTTGGACCATAAGGAAGGCCGAGTGTCAAAGAATTGAGGCTTTTGAACTCTGGTGCTGGAGAAGACTCTTGCAAGTCCCTTAGACTGCAAGGCGAACAAACCGGTCAGTCCTAGAGATCAATCCTGACTGCTCTTTAGAAGGCCAGATCCTGAAGATGAAAAATAAATACTTTGGCCACCTCATGAGAAGGAAGGACTCCCTGGAGAAGAGCCTAATGCTGGGAGCGATTGAGGGCAAAAGAAGAAGGGGACAACAGAGAATGAGGTGGCTGGATGGAGTCACTGAAGCAATCGGTGCGAACTTAAATGGACTCTGGGGAATGGTAGAGGACAGGAAGACCTGGAGGATCATTGTCCATGGGGTTGCAATGGGTTGGACACAACTTCGCACCTAATAATAACAAGAACAACAACATCATCATCATACTGGATATGATTTTTTTTAAATTACAATGCTGCTACAGTGTAATGAGCAAGACTGCCACTATTTAATAGACAGAAATAGCATTGTAATGCAATCACCCCTTTTAAAAAAGTCATATCTTTGGGACAGAGGGGGAAGAAGAAACTACTCAAAATGGTGGCCGTGGAATCCAAGCATTTCTTCATTGGGCACCCCTAAATTAGATTCCACCTTAAAAAAACTGCTGTAACCATGAATTCCGTAATCATGCGGTAGCTGAGAGGGTAATCCAGGTCTTCACCTGGAAGGGCAGATTTTAATGTGAAAACAGATGGAAAAGTTGGCCCTTTAAAAATGCAAATCCAAGCATTTTTCCACTACTTCCACTATCCTGGAGAATATTTCAGTCAATTTCAAATTATTACATGATTCCTTACCTCAACAAAAATCTGGCCATTCTCTGCCACAGAGAAGATCCCTTGAGTTGGGGTATGGAAGAGATCTGTTTTGTATAGTTCTATGCTGAAGGACACATTGCTCAAACGTGTTTCAGGTGGCCAGTGCATGGGAGGATTAGGAGCTTTTGGTTGACGTATTGTGCAATTGAACTGGAACAAGAAAAACAAGGCAAATGAATGTAAGTATGTAAAAAAGTAAATAGCATTGCTATGGAAGGAAATCATGCTCTGCCTCCATGTACAGTCTAAGAAAAGTTCATCGGCTTCAACTAATAGATCAAAAAGGGGAATGGGGGAGATGCAAGAAGTAAGACAATACTGGCTGATGGCATAGCTAATTGCTCTTAAACTAGGAACACAATGCATTTAACAGAAAAAAATTACAGGGATGTCAACCTTGTTTACCAGCACTTACAACATAAGGGGTTGGGCAGAAAACATCTGGTACTACAAAGACTGCAGGGAAAAGAACAAAAATATATCCTAGAGGAGTGGTCCCCAACCTTTTTATCACTGGGGACCAGTCAACACTTGACAGTTTTACTGAGGCCCGGAGGGGGGTAGTCTTTTGCCGAGGGACCTCGCCGCTGCCTGACCCCTGCTCCACTTGCTTTCCTGCTGCCCACTGAGGGAGCGCTGCCAGCAGCAGCTGCACAGTGCCACTCTGTGGCAGTGCTGTGCAGTGCCAAGCCATGGCGGCCGCCAGAAAGCACCAAAGTTGAGCCGGCAGCAGAGTGGCAGGGCAGCCCCTGAGGCAGCAGCAGGGGAGGAGGATGAGGAGGAGCTGCAGCCCGGTACTGACTGATCCACAAACTGGTACCGATCCCCGGAACGGGGGTTGGGGACCACTGCCCTAGAGGTCTAATGATGACACATACTGGGTAGCATCAGGTATCAAATTTCACATGTTAATTTTCTTCACATAGCCAGATAAGGGATAGATACATACCACAACAATTTCGGGCCGGCTGGAAAAAGTGGTGTCTGTTTCATCAGTGTCGCCTGGAAATCCATTATCCCCCGATTCCATGTCTTCATAATCAACTGCCCAGCCACTGGTTTCAGTTGGTGAGGGCAGCTGAATAACGATCTTTAACAAATGAAACAAAAAGTGGTAACTTATGTTCTATGAAGGCTATTTTGGTCCAAGGTTCAGAACACGTGTTTCTTTGAGTCAGAAACATGCACCAAGAAAGGTAATACTTGATGGGAACTAAAAACATCTTACCATCAGAGTATCCTCATATTAGCATTTAGCTGGAACACATCTCACCAATTCTAGAAGAACGTCACCAGCTTCCAGTTTGTTTCATGGTACAATTCAATGTACTGGTAGTTAGCATTAAATCTATAATGTAGGGCAGGGGTAGTCAAACTGTGGCCCTCCAGATGTCCATGGACTACAATTCCCATGAGCCTCATGGGCTCATGGGAATTGTAGTCCATGGACATCTGCAGGGCCACAGTTTGACTACCCCTGATGTAGGGTCTAAACCCTATATCACTGACTCCCATACAAACATGAATGGGCATTAAGATCTACTATGGAGGTCGTTCTGTGCACATTTCCCACCCTAGGAGTAATGTGAAGGCACAGAGCCATCACAGGGCCCAGTTCACAGAACTCACTCATACCACCTGTTTTCCTGGAACTGACATTTTACAGCTTTATGTGCCAGGTGAAGAAGGTCTTATTTGCCAAACTTTTGGGGGGAGGCAACTATGAGGGATATAGTTTTCTTAGTCCTCCAATGGCCTAAAGGTAAAGGTAAAGGTATCCCCTGTGCAAGCACCGGGTCATGTCTGACCCTTGGGGTGACGCCCTCCAGCGTTTTCATGGCAGACTCAATACGGGGTGGTTTGCCAGTGCCTTCCCCAGTCATGACCGTTTACCCCCCAGCAAGCTGGGTACTCATTTTACCGACCTCGGAAGGATGGAAGGCTGAGTCGACCTTGAGCCGGCTGCTGGGATCGAACTCCCAGCCTCATGGGCAAAGCTTTCAGACGGCTGCCTTACCACTCTGCGCCACAAGAGGCTCGACCAATGGCCTAGAAGATTATGATTATTATGTTTTTATTGTTGTTGATATTGTTAACAGATTTTAATGACATCTACGTTAATCTGAGCTGATTTGGGAATTCTTTTTAAGAGGCAACACAAAAACAATTGTAATAAACTAATACACATCTGTTGTAACATTCACTACCATTCACTTTCCAAGCATTTCAGGGGTCTTATCACAACCCTGTGAAGGAAGCTTGGGTGACAGACAGGAACTTGCCAGGTGTCACCCAGTGAAGAAGGATGTAGACTAATTAGAGCATGTCCAGAGGAGGGCAACAAAGATGGTGGGGGGTTTGGAGACCAAGACATATGAAGAAGGGTGGGGGAGCTTGGTCTGTTTAGCCTTGAGAGGAGATGACTAAGAGGGGATCTGATAACCATCTTCAAGTATTTAAAAGGGTGCCATATGGAGGATGGAGCAGAATTGTTCTCTCTTGCCCCAGAGGGACGGAACAGAACTAATGGGATGAAATTAATTCAAAAGAAATTCCATCTAAACAGAAGAAGTTCCTGACAGTTAGGGTGGTTTCTCAGTGGAACAGGCTTCCTCGGAAGGTGGTGGGTTCTCCAACTTTGGAAATTCTTAAACAGAGGCTAGATAGCCATCTGACAGGGAGGCTGATTCTGTGAAGGCAAAGGGGTGGCAGGTTACAGTGCATGAGCGATTGGGATGTGAGAGTCCTGCATAGTGCAGGGGGTTGGACTAGATGACCCATGATGTCCCTTCCAACTCTGTGATTCTATGATTCTATGACTGCCAGCTAGTGTGGCGTAATGGCTGAAGTGTGTCAGACTCTAATCTGACTCTAACCAGGTTTGATTCCCCACTCCTACACATTCAGCCAGCTGCTTTTGCATGGGAGTGCCCTTAGAGCGCTCTCAGCCCCACCTACCTCACAGGGTATCTGTTGTGAGGAGAGGAAGGGAAAGGTGTTATAAGCTGCTTTGGGACTCCAGGTAGTTTGAAAAGCAGGGTATAAAAAAAAACCCAGCTCTTCTTCTTTCATTGCTAACTGAGGATATGAAGCCATATCCCTCTGGTCAGAGTCCAATTCTGTATACCCTGGCTCTCTAAAGACAAGCATAGAATGCATGAGGAAATGCTTTCAGTTCAGTTCCAAAACTGAAGTCTAGAAGAGCAATAAAACCAATGTACAGACTGGAAAAGGGATCTGGGAATTAATATTTAAATGGGCATACCAGCAGTCCTACTTCTGGTAAAGCTATATATCCAGCCTTGTCAAAAATCATGGCTCACTGAACTGGACTTGCACATATCGAACGTTTTAGTAACTTGTTCAAAATAAAAGGAGAATATAGCTTTACCAGAAGCAGAATTTTGTCCTTTCTCTTCTTTGCTATTAGGCCATATGGGACATCTGGACTCCCCTTTTAACTTTAGCTTCTCTTCAGTCTCCCACACAAGGATGCCACATATTCTTTTTTTATTTTGATTTGCCACATACTCTGGCTCTTCTGCATTTCCTGACTGTTCAGCTTCTCTTTAATTTTATCTTTATTTGCTCAGATGTTGGATAGCTGCTGCCCAAGGAAGTACTTGTAATTTCTTCATTCATTTACCACATAATTTTATAGTGGCTTTGATGATGCTGAAACTGGCCTCAGTTTCAGCATTCAGAAAAATCTGTGCTTTGGATCTTGAGTGGAAACGAGTATTGGCCAGTCTCGGGTTAACCTAGCAGTTAAAGATGGAGGGCCAGCTGCTGAGCTGAGATCCAGATGTGTGCTTTTCCACAGCCTGTTGATCCACGATTTTTCGTTGGGTACATCTCTATATCAACAGCCAGGAGGTCTGGCCAATGCAGGATTTTGGAGAGTTTACAAAAAAATTGGACCAAGCTATGTCTGGTCAGGTTGCTTTAGCTTTATTTGATTTGGACAACAAGCTTTTCTATATATGCCAAAATTGCCACTAAGCAATGAAATTGCAGAAGGTAAGAGGTGCCCCAGCCTGTTGACCTCAGTTGGCCAACAACTAGGCAAGAGCATGGCAGAAATGCTGATCTAGTGCTGAAGATAAGCATCGTACAAGTGAAACAGGATTGTGTGCATGCCTGCTTATTTCTGTGGAAAAATCTGCTCAGTACTTAGATTAAAGCTTCAGATCCTATATAATGACTGCATTAAAAAAGGCATTTAACTAAACTAGGTTCTTATATGCTACTTTTCTCTACCTGAAGGAGTCTCAAAGAGGCTTACATTCTCCTTTCCTTTCCTTCTCCCACAACAAACACCCTGTGAGGTGGGTGAGGCTGAGAGAACCCTGATATCACTGATATCACGAACAGCTTTATCAGTGCTGCAGCGAGCCCAAGGTCACCCAGCTGACTATATGTGGGGGAGTGTGGAATCAAACCCAGCTCGTCAGATTTAAAGTCTGCACTCCGAACCACTACACCAAGCTGGCTCTCTCATGTACTAAGATGTCTTGAGTGGAAGTACATACAACAATGCCTGTTAATTCAGAACATATCTGAGAGCTGTCAGGTTCCTAACCCAAGCTCAGATAGTTAAAAAGGTATGAGTATTACTTACTGAACAGCAGTTTGTTTATAGTATGTCTAAAGTGGCATTCAATTTAAAAAGAAAATATTAAAAGAAAATGATTAAAATATTTTTTAAAAATTAACAATAATTTTAAAAAGCAGAAGGAAAATGTAAGACAGAGAAAATAAAGGTACATACAGCAGAAATATGAAAAGACTTCTAGCTCCCTTGAATAAATAACAAATAACCACAACAGCAGTAACCATTTAAACAGGACAGGCTGATTTGACAGTCATGCGGAATGGCCTAGAAGTTTAGGTAGAGAAGTGCCCAGCACTGCAACACACAAGCAAAGGTCAAGCCTTCTTTCCTGCAAGATACTCACAGAGTTCAGATACACAACATTATCCAAGGTATAGGCTATCTGTCTCGTTCCACATTCCTGCAGAGAAGACTGCAAAATGAAATGGGTCCTATTCATCTTAGCTTTACATGTAGGATCCAATAGTGAAAGTTGTGTCCCAGTGTAACCACTGGCCTAAAACATAAGAACACACATACAAATGATAGCCACAGCTATAGTACAGACCAGATTGTAAATTACAGGGCTGTTTTTAAATACATATATATTATTTTAACATTGCCACATGTGAGTTTTAAATATTAAAAAAACAATCTTGTCACAAGTCAAAAACTAACAAACCAGACAGAAAGCTCCTGGTCCTCCTGTACTAGATTTTTGCTTGTGGGAAAGATACGAGAACATTAAAAAATGTGATACCCCATTTGCAGTCTGAAGTGACACAAGGTGTCAGCCTAAGGGACATGGAATCATGTGGGTTAAGTCAGTATCTGAATGGTGAGCATTCAAATTGAGGATCCAAGCCAGCCAGTAGCTGTATAGGGCCAAGTGGAACTTTATTAGGCTACTGTCTCATCTGACCCCTGCTGAACTACATCTTGGAGTACCACATCTGAAGGGCCAGCTATTCCTTCCTCTTGAAAAAGGAAGATGCCAGAGACCTGTAGACTGAATTCCTGGTGCAAGATCCTGCTTCACAGTTGTTCCAACTGGGAGAAAGGTGGGCTTCTAACTAATTTTGAACAACCAAATAACTAAAAGAACAAGTATGATTCTATGACTCTAAGTATGATCTGTAACATACTCGTTTTATTGCAAGACACACAGACAACTGCACATATAACTTCAGAAGATCTCTTTTCTCACAGGGGGTAAGGAACGTCCGAGACCATGTTTGAATGATCCATAAACGTTGTTTTCAAATGTCAACAGAGGTAAAGAACTTCAAAGCTTTGGAACAAAGGTCAGACATTGGTCAGGCAGAGAATATCAATATGCTCCTTTGTAACTCTAGGAGTTCCTCTGAGACATAAAACACGCCATGCCATTTAATTCAATAACCCCTCTGAAATGATCTTCTGTAATCCAGTTATTCTTCTTCTGGAAATAAGGGATTGCACCAACCTCTAGTGAGTCTTTTGCAACTGCTACCGTCATAGAACTGTCATCACATTTTACTGACAGGGCGACATCAATGCTGCCCTGCACTTCTTCTGGTTCTTTGTTCTTTGGAAGTAGCTGCTCAAAGCCGTCCATTGCATCTGCCATATCCGTTGATGGCAGGGTTCCTTCATGCTTGCCATGCTCTCTGTTGAAGTGGAAAGGAATAAGACCATCGCTCAAGGGTGGGATTGGAGCAGGCATCGGGTTACCAATACGCAGCAGTTCCTTCAGCTCTGGGGGAATATAGTGGTCTTCCTCATCGTTCATTTCTTCTAAAGATAAAACAACATTACAAAGACGTAATTTAAACTGATCTATTAATTTTTAAAATAATTTTTTGATTACAGTGTGTAATAACTGGTTACCAAGCTACTTTGCAAAATTAACTACAGATCTGGAAAATACTTGTGAAATTAATTATTCAATATTTGCCTGCAATTAAAAGTGTTTCTAATCAGTAGGATTTTGCTGGTTCCTACTGGGGTAGTTTGCCAGAAGATGAAAAGAGCTTTTCTTCCACTCAATTTTTCATCCTATGGTTTTGTTCAGGGACAATGGCCTTCAGATTCACAATCTCTGGAACAATTTTACAAAACTACAGACACAGAGTTCGCTAGTTTTGTCCACAATTATCAATGTAATAAGAGCCTTCTATCTCAGCTGGCATTAAGTGTAGGGATGTATGAATGTCTGCCCGCTATTTCTGTAGCAATTTATGGACCTACATAGAAGGGTTGCCAACTCTGGTTTACGGAAATTCCTAGAAATTTAGGGGTGTTCCTTGAAGAGGGCAGAGTTTCAGCAGGGAAAGGGCCTCAGTGGGGATGAAAATATATCATATAGCTATTTCTTCTAGGGGAACTGATCTCTATAATCTGTGGACCAACTGTAGTTTCATCAGAACTCCAGGTTAAGGGTTGGTAACCCTCTGCCCAGATCTCCATTATGGTGCCATCCTTATAGCCTTCGAATCCCACTGGCTTCAATAAACTAAGACAACTACAACTCTGCTTTGACAATTGCATATATTTTCCTGTCTGGAAATCAATGATCAGCTTTTGCTTAATTTTTAATTAATTTATTAATTTATTGATTGATTGATTGACAATCGCACATAGCTTTCTCCTTTTTATAAGATAGATAGACATTTATAGATAGATATTTATTATACCGTCAAAGACCAGTGAGTCATAAGTTTCAACAGTCAAAGACTTAGATTACACTCATTATAAAATTTACCAAACATCCTTGCCCATTCAAAGCAACACATAACTTTCATATTCTATCCTATGTAAAATCTTTTCTTATAGCAAAAAGGGGTTTTACTGCTCCTCAGTAGGTAAAACATGCCTAACTGAACTTTTGCGACGAATCACCAACCCTCACCTCCCACTCCCTTGACCTCCTCACTGGAACAACAATAACTTGTTGCCTAGTTTCTGACAAGAATTTAGCTATTGATTATCAATATGCAAACTGAAGAAACAGATAAAAACATTTTCAACTGCCATCTCTAATTGAAAGCAGTTAACAACTGTATATTTTAAAGTGTAAGGCTGACAAAAATATGCCTTCTAACAGAAATCTTGTAGAAATTCCTTTCATAAGAAGTCCAAATGAGCTGGAAAAATCAAAACCCTTGGAAAGCAGAAAAAGAATGTTCCAAAAATATTGGAACATGAATACCAATCGTTACTCTTACCAGTGTCTTCGAGTTGTAGATGGAATCTATTAGCAACAGGCGCTTTTGTATAGGAAGTGACTAGATTGTAGCCACGCTCATAAGCCCATGGAATCAAATTCTCAGGAGAGGATGGAATATCAGATATTATGGTTCTAGTCATCGACATAGAGCGCTCAGATTCTTTTCCAAAGCCAACACTATTCGCTGCCTGAATATAAATAATACAGAATGCTTTAGAACTTCAAACAAGGGACTCCCTGGTCATTATGGAACACATATTTTTAAACGTTAGGGAATTGAAGATGCTACATTTAATGGAATATTATTTTACTTCTTTTACCTCCCTTCTGCTGAACAAGGAAATAGAACTATTTACTCTATTATATTTATGAGGCTTTAAAAACTGATTCTGAAATACCGGGTACTAAGAGGAAAAATTAAGAGGATAAAACAAGTTATATACTTAACTTGAGGTAGGTTGAAATGACCCTTAATAACAAGGCTGTAATGGGTTCAGGTGGGTAACCGTGTTGGTCTGAAGAAATAGAACATGCATACGAAAGCTTAGATCCAGAATTAAACTTCGTTGGTCTTAAAGATGGCACTGGACTCATACTTTGGTCTAAGGTTGTAACACAACCTTTTGAAATGTTGAACAAGATTTTGTAGCATGCACATTTTAATTAATAGATAAATATATAAAAAGCAATGTGCCCAATTCATTTACAATGGCTAAAAGGAAAATTTTAAACATTTTATCTGTCCAAAGTAGTAGGAATGGGCAGGGGGGTAAAAACCCAAGCTCCTAGCATCCTACTTGGCCCCAGAACATCTAACCACAGTGATCCATGTGATTGTCACGTCTAGACTAGACTTCTGCATCTCGCTCTATGCAGACCTTCCCTTAACTTTGATCCAGAAACTGCAACTGGTCCAGAATGTTGCAGTCAGAATCCTGACAAATACACCATGGAGGTTCCACATCTGGGTTGCCTTCCAAGAACTCTCTACTGGCTCCCAACTGAATTCCAGATCAGGCTTAAGGTTCTGGTAATCACCTTCAAGTCCATATGCTCTCTAGGCCCAGTGTATCTGAGAGATCACCTCTCTGCCTATACTCCCCCCCCCAAAAAAAAAAGAGCCCTATGCTCTTGTCCCTTCCAACTGGCTGGTGATCCCTGGCCCGAAAGAAGCATGTTGGGCCTCAATCATGGTCATTTCTTCACCCTTTCCTGTAATGATGAATTCACATTGAGATCACTGTTCTTGGAAAGAGGAGGGTTTAATGACCAAACTAGGGATGGGCATGGACTGGTTCATGATCTTAAATCCATCGCATATTTGGCTGGTTCATGCCACTCCCTGAACCCTAGGTTAGGAGGCGCCTCTCCTGCACATTTCCCAGATCATTTGTCTGATTGGATTTGGGCCATTTAAATCCTCGATTTAGCTTCCTCCACCCACTCCAAATGAAAGGAAGCAGAATGGAGGATTTAAATGGCTGGAAGTGAACAAACGTGCATGAGGCTGAAATGGCTACAAGCCATTTGGAAGCAGGAAGGAATGAAACAGATTCCTAAAATAGCTGACAGTTTTGCTTCCCCCTACTTAGAAGCAAATAGTAAACAGAGTTACCGTATGGTATCTTGCTTGAAAATTTAAATCAGAGGTATACAACCCCCAGAACATGTCCCCACTACATCATTTATTCAGCATAACATTTTTCTCAGGAAACACAGCTAGTTTCCACCTAGCAACCAAGGGCGGCTGCTGAGGCACTATAGAGCCACTGGGGCTTGGCTTTCTCATGGTGTACCTGGACAACTACAGCCCTTGTCTCTTCCTTGCCCCTTTTCATTTGTCGACATACCAACATCGTCACAAATAAACAATGCATATCTATTTTCAGCACTCAAGAGAAAAAGGTTACCTACCTCTGTCCTAAAAAAAGGTGACTGGGTAGCAAAATAAGCAATTATATATTTTTGTGTATGTATATGCATGCGCTCATGCGTGTGGTGATCTCAGTTTCATGTGGTCTGGTAAACTGATATCAACGCCCCCAAGTGATAATCTACTACAGTAAGGATGGATAATGTTTTCTGTCCTGACTGAATTGACTGGCATTAATACAGATCCTGTGTTTGGGTTTTTTGCTTTAGTGTACATTTTCTTCTACTCAAAACTGTGATCTGGCTCCAAAATACACATGTCTAGTGTCACTTACTAATAGGACATCATTAGTTACATCACAGTTGTTGCCTGCAGATGTATGCAAGCAGAAACTTAATTCTGTTTCATTTACTGCTGTGTGTGTGTGTAATGGGCAAAACATTTACACATGTGCACCATTCACAAATGGTACAGCGCATATGGCCTTGAAAATATATCTCTGTATGCCAAATGCACAGAATGAAGCAACTGTTAGTTATGCAGAAAACACTTAACAGGAACTAAAAATTCATCTCTATACTTGGAGAATTTTGGTAAAAAGAGCAATAAAAAATAAATGGCCCATACTTTATTTTTCACCTCAGCTTAGTTGTTTCTCACAGCCACTCTAATTTGAATGGAATGAAAAACATTAGAAAAATTGAAGAGTGGATCTGGTTCAAAAATCTTGAAATATTTACATGGCTGTTTAGTAATACTTCTCAACAGTGGATCAGAATGGAGCATCTGTCACCTAGATGTATATAGCTGTATATTTATAGACACAGAACAAAATTCAAGTTCAGTGGTACCTTTAAGACCAACACAATTTTATTCAAGGAACAAGCTTTTGTGTACGTGCACACTTCTTCATACCCTGAAATAGAAGTTACCAATTCATACAAATAGATAGAGGGTGAACAGATAGCATAGAACATAATAAAGGTTGTTTAACAGATGCAAGGACCAAACTGAATTAACAAGCTTAGTTTATATGGTTACTACTTGTTTGGGTTTCATTCCTGGGGGAAACATAGTATAGGAAATAAATATATCAAAATTGGAGATTGATGTGCAAATATACCCTTCTTAATTGCAGAATGCCAAGAGTAATTAGCCAAGACTCTATTCTTCTGCTCTATCCATCTCCTCACAAGCATGGAGGTAACATTTCTTTAAGCTGTTGTGCAGAGTTCCCAAGAACAGAAAAATACATTCCTATCTACGATTCCAAATTATAGTATTTATGACATTACAATCACTATCCCAATTTACTATTCCAAATAAATAAAATCAAGAAGATGCATAGCCCTTCTTGATGAGAATACAGATTTAAGGACTGAGTGAGATTAGCATATGTGGTGAGATGAAAACCGATATCCATATGAAGTTTCATTGTTTTGAGTGTTGCAGTAACTTGTATTTCAGCAATTTCCCTTTCCAGTCTGTTCCTGGAGTTCCTTTGCAATAAAACACGGTATGTGTGTGGGGTGGGGGTTGAGAGGGATTGTGTGCAGTTATATACAGTTATTATACCTCAATGGGACTGGCGTGCCCACCACTTGATATGAATTGCTTTTTCCTCAAGGTCATTAAAGGATTCTAGAAAACTGCCTGTGTTCAATCTTAGGTTTAGATGACCTCTCCCTAGTGTCTCCTCCAGTTTAAGGCCCTGCAATGGTCTTTGACAGTAGACATGTGCACACACAAAATATTATACAGTTTCGGATTTGGCCCCAAATGAGTTAGGCTGAATCTGAACTGCACAAATACCCCTTCACTTTTTCAGATTTGGCCAAATCAATTCGGCTGAATCCAAAAAGCTTCGGGTAGGGGGGGGGGTGTTCTGCACATGCTTCCCCTCCTTCCATGCCAGCAGACAGTGTCTCCGCTGACTGCAAAGTGGGGGGGAAAGACCACCCACCAAACAGCTGATAAAGACAGGTGCACTACCGGCTTTTTAAAATCCCTCCCCAAGCTGGCCTGCAAAGGTTGGGGAAGCATGTAAGTATGTAGAGTGAGCGGCTGAACAAGTGATAATGACAGATGTACCACCTGCTCCCTTTAAATCTCCCCCATACAGGTAGTACTCTCTTCCCCTGCCTGAGAAACTGGGGGGTGGGGGATGCATTTAAGTAGGCTGAATTTCCAAATCATGATTTGTCCACTACTGATTCAGACTGTTTATGTGCAGGGATGGAAGGTTCAGCTCAGATAAGTCTGAAAAGTATTTGAGTCAGTCTTGATTTGGGTACTTTTCAGCTTATTTGAACTGAATCACCCGTGCATATTTGATGATTCTCCTTTTCTACTATGTGGTTTGGTAGGCAGAAGCTTTAAAATAAGAAGCCACCTGGAGAAACAACTAGCTGGGTAACTCTGGCACTACCTGCAGGTCTCTTGTTTTGCTTTTCTCTGGCACAGCTTGAAACTTTGCCAGCCGGGCTAGGCAACTCTCATCATATGCACAGCAGCAATTTCTAATGTATCAGAGACTGGAGGCAAAGCCTCATCTCTTCCTGGAAAACTTTACCAGAGATTATAATGCACATCTGTTTGTTGGAGATGATTTTAGCCTAACAACCTTAAGGAAGTTGCAAAAGCTCAGCCACTGCAACAGCTACCATATCACAAATGGTAGCACAAATCAAGGTTCCGAGATCAGAATGGTAAGAGCATGGGGTCCAAGGCTTCAAAGACTGCTATTAAACTCTGACAATCGTCTAGCCTATTAGTTGGTTTCATTTGTGTATGAAGGCAGCAGGGAGACCTATTGGCTCTTCTGGGTTATTTTATGTGAGGAGAATATGTAGAGTAGCCTTGTACAATGAAAAAAAAAACGTTAATTTTGCAATGCTTTCTATGAATTCTTTAAAAGTCTGGCCTATTTCATCACTAAATGGTGAAAAAAAATTCAAAATGATTAAGTCTTTATCTGAACACAGGTGCTTCCCTCAAAGATATCAGACATGAGGAGGACTCATCCCTCACAAGGACTACCCCCCATCAACAGAGCAGTACACCACCCAGCAGCCAGAAAAGCAATGCTATCAACCAACACTGTTAGTGAAAAGGGAGGACACATTCAGACATATGTCTGTTATCATACTTTCACATGCAACATAAGCTGTCAACAGCACCCTGCCTCCCCCAAAGCAAGAAGCCATGCCGGATTTACTTACAATCACTTCCAGTTGTCCCTTAACATCATGTGACTTGATGACCCAATTGACAAATTTTCTACACTTGAGGATAAGTACAAGGTCCCTGACAAGTGTGATGTCTGGCCTAGATGGTCTAATGTCAATGATGATATCCACCTGGAAAGCACTGCATGTGGAAAATAAAGGCAACATGAGCCAGCATGCCAGAAATTTTCGGCTATCAACCTTCTTCCAATCCATCATCTTCCCTGTGTCTGGCCAGCTGATTAAAATGCTGGAGGTTATCCCAGACAGTACAACATGTGCAAAACAGACTGTTAAGCAACACATGTTAAAATAATTTTACGTAACAATTGAAACAAAATGCTTTTTTAGGTTAATAATTAAGGCCCACCAGCTCTCTCTTCACATTTAAATGTTGTTGGTTGTATATTCCCTATCAGAAGCTAGACTTGTCTCCCTTTCTTTTCGCAAACTTTTCCGATTGCTACATTATGAATCTTAAAGGTATATTTATATCCTATTTATTCATGTATGTGAAGTAAATGTCACATTATTGTTGAAATCAATAATCTTGAGTCTTCAGTGATTTCTCACCATGGAACATTTTCAACTTTCCATGAAATTATCTACAACTGCTGCTGATTTTTAGGATAACAGACCCCAATCATTAGGAAAGAAATTAATATCTATTCTCTCCAGGTCAAATCTGGAACATTCTCTAAGGGCCTGTTTGGTTCATCACTTACACCCAAAATTCTGCTGTGAGAGAAATTGGGAGCAGACCTCAGATTTCTATGCTCCTCCCTTTTGTTGTGAACAAAGAATTCTCCAAGATCAAACCTTAATGCTGAATTCCAGGGATAAGTAAGATTTAAGCCAGATGCACACATCTAAGACCAGTTAAGATCATTCTAAAGTGTTCAGTCATTCTGCTTAGCAGTCTCTGTGATTTGGAATAGGGACCATATCTCAGCTCATCTATACTGGCTTCCAATTTGTTTGCTGGCCCAATTCAAGGTGCTGATGCTGACATTTAAAATGCTACATAATTTTGGACCAACATACCTAAAGGACTGCCTACTCCTTTAGGAACCTACACTACTTGTTTGGGTGCCCCCATCCTGAGAGAGGGCCTTCTCTGTAGGGGCACCAACACTCTTGAACTCTCTCTAAGGAGATTCCCCCATCCCCTTCTATTCCTATAAGCTTCCAGAAGGTGAGGGTGAAGACTTTTTCTTTTTATGATCCTTCCTTCCTCCCCCATGTTTTTACTTTGCACTTATTTTAAACTCTGATTTTAACTTGTTATACTGATGTATTTGGTTTTAATGGCTTTAAAACTGAATGTTAATTTGTAGGATGCAATTTGTTAGCTGCCTTGGTGGCCCTATGAGGACAGAAAAATAGAGAAAAAATCTTGTTAATAAATAAAATGTTAAGATAAAATCTGAAGGCAACATATGATGTTATGCTGTAATATTCTTCCAGGATAAAAATCATGTTTATTGCTTTTCCCAAAAAGTCAACAGCTTTGGAATCCTTGTTTCCAAGGTCATAAGAGAAATATTTCTCTTAGTTCTGCTGTGTAGGGCTGTATCCTTTTCACAATCACAGATTTTTCTTTTTAAAATGTTTGGCCACTGTACCTGTATGGGTTGGAGTCTGGGGTGATAAGCTCAATGATATGAACTTCTTTTCCTTGGTCAGTGTTGGAGATGATGCAACCTTCTGCTGGCTTTGGTTGCAGGTATCCCGCAAGATAATTCAGGGAAATAAAATTCTTTTCTATATTGCATGCTGCAGGAAAAAACTGATCTGAAAAAAGAAAGAAAAAATTAATTAGCAAATATACATATATGAGTTGTAATAAGCAATCTCTGGATTATCAAATGAAGTAATAAAGATATTTACTCTACTGATAAGCAAGCTGGATCTTTGTAAATCAGATAATTAAAACAGATCCCCAAGAAAAGTTACTAGCAAAATATAATAAATTATTATGTGCATTTAATTTTGCAGATTAAGATTTTAATTGATAGAAAGTAAACAGAACACAAATAATCCAATCGGGAGTGGGTTGGGGGAAGTATGTGTGACCAGCCCTGAAGTCAGATTTCTCCAGAAAGGATTGCAGTTGGTATCACCAGTCTAAGTTAATAAAGACACGCCTGACCATCACTGTCACTTGGGCATCCAAGAGTAGGTCCAGATTCAGGAGGAACCCCAGATTCAGGAGGATAGTACAAAACAGGCTCGATACAGCTTTGGCTGTATCTAATAGCTTCTCCATCTTGTCTTGTCTAAAATAAATGTCTATTCAGTCTCATCTACCCCATCACTGCCTCAGGACCCTGGTTCCATAAGTCCACTGCCTCCTTAGGAAGTGATAAATATAAGAGCTAAAGTTGGGCATCAATATCATAATGACAACTACATGCTCACATCACCTGTTGATCTTCCCCAGTAGTTCATAGGGATGCCTACAAAACTCACAGGCTAACAGCCAGGATGAACAGAATTCTCCTGATATTATCTGATCGGAATTGCCTTTCAAGAAGGATATGCTTCTGTGGTTAGGAAGCTGATAGTACTAAGAGTACTAAGAGCCACTGAAAAGTCCTGGAAGACCAACAGAAACACCCTCTTGCTATACATTTTCCTAGTGCAGGGCTTCAGCTAAGGCAATCAAGGCAATTTCAGTGCAGAAGCTCAAAAACCACACAGACAGGGATTCAGATAATGTTTCATCTACAACCCAGCTTGCTGGGGGGTAAACGGTCATGACTGGGGAAGGCACTGGCAAACCACCCCATATTGAGTCTGCCATGAAAACGCTGGAGGGCGTCACCCCAAGGGTCAGACATGACTCAGTGCTTGCACAGGGGATACCTTTACCTTTACAAGCCCCCAGAAAATTGCAGATGATAATATTTTTAATGATAATATTTTCAGTTCCAGTGCTACATATTATTTTACAATACTGACTTGCTTCTTGCATAGATTGTCTTCCAAGAAAGACACAATACCTTACTTCCAAAGTTATATTAATGCTTCTATTCTACCGAAATAAGGGGGCCTGTAAGGTACCCTTATGAGAATCACAAAGGACCAAGCAGGGACAAGCCTGACTGAGTTCATTGCCTCTTGCTTGTCCCTTCCTTCCAGCTGTACCTGTTGCCTCCCTGCATATTGACTATGAATATACCTGCTGCTTCTGGCCTTCAGAACCTTGCTGAACTCCTCAGTCCATTATCTACTCTTGACACTGCATCTTGCTACTGGTTCTTTATTTTGTTTTATTTATTTATATTATATTTATACTTGTTGACTACCACTCCTGGGTCTAGCCAGTGCATGGCGGTTTAAATAAAAGTCTTTAAAAGTCTAAAACCCCCACCAAAAACAATACATACAACAATCCAGATGGCAACAAAACTCAATCTGCAGGACATCTCCACTCCCAGCCCAATACCCATCTACACAGCTAACAGCCATCCAGGAGATGATTTCAGATGATAACTGGCCAAACAGGCCACCCCAGGCCTATATATCAGGAGAGAGCCATTCTTCATAGCCCGTCCTCAACTAAATGCCTGGTAGAAGAGATCCATCATGCAGACCCTGCAGAATGCTGATAGCAAAATCAGGACCCTCAGTTCTTCTGGGAGCTCATTCCCCCAGGTTGGGGCCAACACCAAAAAGACCCTGGCTTTGGTCAAGGCCAGGCAAACCTTGAATCTGATCCAGAAGCTGATCAGCAACCAATGCAGCTGCCCCAGCATAGGCTGGACATGGGATCTCCAAGATGACCTTGTGAGGACCATAGCAGCTACATTTTAAACCAGCTTTAATTTCTGAGTCAGAGACAAGGGAAGACCCACATAGAGTGAGTTACAGAAGTCTAACTTGGAAGTGACTGTTGCATGGATCACCATGACCAGGTGTTCTGAGGACAGGTAGGGTGCTAGTAGTCTAGCCTGGTGCAGATAGAAAAATGCTGCTTGGGCTACTTTCGTGACTGCGCCTCCATAGATAAGGAGGCATCAAATATCACCCCCAAATTCCTGGCTGAAAGCACAGCCGTAAGCTGCACCCCATCCAGGCAGGGGAGGCATCCCTTCCTGATCCTGCCTCCTTCTACCCAGCCATAAGACCTCCATCTTGGAGGGGTTGAGTTTCAGCCAGCTCTTCCTGAGCCACCCAGTCACAGCTTCCAATCATCTGGCAAATGTTTCCGGGGGGGGGGGGGGGGGTTCAGCCGTCCATCTATCAGGAGGCGTATCATCCTTCCAAAGTGTAATGAGTAACCTCCAAGACAGCAAAAGCAAGTATGAGAATGGCATGATAGATTTGCTGACATTTATTTGATATCTCTGATGTACATGTGTCTGTCATAATTAGAGCACAGCTATCTTTAACTATCTTTAACAACAAGTATTTGAAACTCAAATACTTTGGCCACCTCATGAGAAAGAAGGACTCCTTGGAGAAGAGCCTAATGCTGGGAGCGATCGAGGGCAAAAGAAGAAGGGGACGACAGAGAATGAGGTGGCTGGATGGATTCACTGAAGCAGTAGGTACAAACTTAAATGGACTCCGGGGAATGGTAGAGGACAGGAAGGCCTGGAGGATCATTGTCCATGGGGTCGCGATGGGTCGGACACGACTTCACACCTAACAACAACCATCTTTAACTGAATATCTGATCATAACACAAAGTCATGAAGACAGCAGTACATTCTATAACCCAGAAGACAATATCAGAAGCATGAAAGAGAAGTAAAGAAGTAAATCATTAGCTGCCCGAATAAAAGATAGAAGATAAAAAATAAAATAGTTTCCCAAGAGCGTCACCTGTTGTGTTATCTCCTCATCGCCGCCATCCTGGATCCTCAGCTGGCTATCCTATTCTATAACCCTTTGGGCATGCTGGGATCAGGGAGGCTTTTCAAAGTCAATACGAAATGGTTCTTGCACAGCATCTTTTTAAGTAAGCTATGAGAGACTAAATCTACTTACACAGCCTGTCAGCAGTCCCCAAAGATCTGTTAAGTACCCTACCAGATGGGATCTCAAAGCAGTAAAATTCTGCCAACTCCTCCCACACAGGTAATGGAAAGTGATCCTGAGACTGTCCATGCAGAGAGTGTCAATGCAGACAATTCTGAATACCCACAATGCAGCAGTTTTATATATCTAAATGACCTCTGAGCCAGTGTTCCAGGAAGACCATCATATGTTTTTAAGTTAGTTTCTGTAAGAGGTTACTGCATTTTCATTAGGTGTTTCTAGATCATTTCCTGCTCTCATCAGCAACATTTTTAACAAGTAAGGGTCACTGAAATTTTCCAGTATCTTTATCCATTTATCTTTGTTGATATTTTTCCCAAATATATGTTCCATTTAGTTCAGGTCTTGAGTGTGACACTAGACATAAAAAGCCAGCATTAAAAATAAGCAAAATGTGATTTTACTACTTAGTTCTCAGAGGTAAATGGGACTGTCATCGCCTTTATACTTAAAAATTTATCGAACAATCGTGAACTGATTTTTTGCTCCCAGTTTTAAACTAGGAAGCCCTGAAAACAGTGAAATCTCATCAAAATGGGAATAGCCTGATGTGAAGTACAGTACTGTGGCAAAACCACAAACCTCATAGTAAAGACTCAAGACAAATGGGAGAAGAATATTCTTTGCATCAGATACCAAAGAAACAAGGCTAAAAAACATTAATAAATAAAATGGCTTTCAAATGCCATTTCTAAACTCCACTTTGGAATTTAGGAATGAAAGTTGATTATCATACCAGTCCAAATGTCATACTCTCCACTGCTCAAGCTGATATAAAAATGAAGAAATGATAAAGTCCTGTGCAATTTATACATCCTATCAGTTTGTGGACTAAAATACAAGGACTCAATTGTGGAGCACATCTCATCTCATAGTCCCTTATGGAACATGAGATGAACATCTCTTTTTCCTAATCATTCATTTGCACCTAACTGACCATGAGAATGACCAGAAGCCTGAAACCAAGGAAGTGGCTGGCTAATTCTAATCAATATCTGAACTTTGGCCTTCCGAAAGAGTTTAGAAAGTTTAGAAAGACCAGGAAAATTTCAGAAAAAAACTTTTCTCACCAGTTTTTCCTCCTAAGAACATTTTTCAGTAAAAAAAAAAAAAGGGAAATGTTGAGAAATAATGAAAAGAACTCACATGAAAGATTTTCACTTTTGTAATGGGTGAAATGCTTTTAAAGACTGAATGTATTCATCCTTTCTAGGACTTCGTAGAATGAAATTTTTATGTATTAATGTACATTAAATAACAATCATTCTTATACAATATATTTTCAAGGATATGTTCATGTTGAATTCTGACTAATGTTCATAATTCATATGACATTCTGTGTGCAGGAAGTCCACATCTTCAAGTCTTGTTTATTTTAACTCAATATTCAAATATGTTGATATATCTTTAATATTATAACTGTATGAAGAATATTTCTAGTAATCCCTTTTTAAAAGTATAATATGTCTGTTTCCTATTTCTTTCTATCTGTAGTATCTGGCCAAAGGTAAACCAATGATTTCCATGGATGAGTGGAGATTTGGACTGTGTTTGCGTAGATCATTACTCCACATTGGGTGTCATTTCCAACTTTGATTCCACCCTCCCTTTGCTAAATCAATGGGCCAAGTAGACTATAAGAATTGTGTTGGTAACTTACAACATACCCTAGTGGGTATGTTTACAGTTTTGTTTGAACAAAATTGTATAGTTTTATGATTTTAAATGTCATAAATATGCATGTATATATCAACACCTATTAAAATTTTGGAGTGGATACAGAAAGAGAGTATGTGGGTGATGGGAACAGAACCTTGTCCCCAGTTAGCTTAACTTAACTGTACCCATCCAGTGCTTTCAGTACTTTCCCCCAGCTAGCCGAGATGTGTTATATAACCCGGGGGGGGGGGGGGGAGAACAGCAAGGTAAGAAGGGGAAGCGAGGAAGTTTAGTTCTCCTCACTCACCAGCTTGATTCTTGTTACTAATAACAGCTACTACCCTGATTTAAAGCAGCATTGACAGATAACAGTAAGGCTCTGAAAATGAAGTCTCCCCCTCCCGCCAATATTTATAGCATGAACTTGTCAGCACAGAAGCATAAAAAGAGATGGTTGCCACCAGTGACTATAAATAGGAAGCTGAAATGGGAAAACGGGAACTTCTTGCAAGGTATTCTTCTAAGGAAGAGTACAACAGAATCAGAGGCACTCTGATGTCTCACATAACAAAGTGCATGTTTTCCTACAGCTCTCAGAATGATGACTAAAGAAGATGCAATGGAACTGGTGCCACACCATGTCTACTGCTACTAGATTAGGAACCAGAGATGAAAAACAAGAGAGTTTAATCTATTGGTCTCTGGATAGTTGGTGAAATGCTAAAACAAGCTTTCTGAACAGGGTTTTTGTCAAAATCTGGGGTTTCTTGATGGCCCTGGAAGGGTTTCCTGATTGGGTGGGAGTTAATTAATTTTTAATATATTTTTTAAATTTTTAATTAATTGGGTGATATGACCATATGAAGAAGAAGAAGAAGAAGAAGAAGAAGAAGAAGAAGAAGAAGAAGAAGAAGAAGAAGAAGAAGAGTCTCAAAGCGGCTTACAATTGCCCTCCCTTTCCTCTCCCCACAACAGACACCCTGTGAGGTAGGTGAGGCTGAGAAAGCTCTGATACTACTGCTCTGTCAGAACAGCTTAATCAATGCTGTGGCTAGCCCAAGGTCACCCAGCTGGCTGCATGTGGAGAAGGAGTGAGGAATCAAACCCAGCTTACCAGAGTAGAAGTCTGCACTTCTAACCCCTACACCAAGCTGGCTCTATGGCCTACTGACATAACTTCTAGAGTTTCTTGAAGCCAAAAGGTAAAAAGGTTGAGAACGGCTGCCCTAAAAAGAAACACTTCTTTACACAGAGAGTAATTAAAATGTGGAATGCAGCAGTGGCCACAGGAACAGGCAAGTTTAAAAGAGAATTAGATAGATTCATGGATGGTAGATATATCAGTGGCTAGTAGCCATGGTGACTATAGGGAACCTCCACATTCAGAGGTAGCCAGGCTCTGAATCCCAGTTCCAGAAGAAAACCTCAGGAGAAGGCCTCAGCCTCCACGTCCTGTTGTTGGCCCTCCAGATAAACAAAGTTGGCCATTGTATGAGAGGAGATACTACAATAGATGAATCACTGGTCTGACCCAGCAAGGTTCGTCTTATGTTCTTATATTACCTCCAAATAGTAACAGAAGATTATTCCTTCCTAAATGTTTTGGTGAAATTTCTCTAACATCATATATATAAAAGGTCTTTGTCATCTGAGTTAGCATGAAGTAACTCTTTAAACCCTATAGTTAAATCTCCTGTTTAACCACACAATACTGAACCAAACAAATCAGTTTGTACTTCAGTTTCCCATCAAATATTATAACCTCTTTAAGAATGGTTATAAACATGGGGAAAAAATAAAGAATGTGGACACTAGAAATGTTCTATAAGCAATAAGTATAGCAAATTTATCCAGAGTGTACAGTTAACTGACAGTTAACAGAAGTCAAGCTCCTTCCCTCCTTCCCTTCAGGCACATCTGCACTACACTCCTGTCTCTACAGCTGGCCACCTTGATGCCTCCAGCTTGGTGTAGTGGCCACATGCAGCCAGCTGGGTGACCTTGGGCTCGCCACGGCACTGATAAAACTGTTCTGGCCGGGCAGTGATATCAGGGCTCTCTCAGCCTCATCCACCCCACAGGGTGTCTGTTGTGGGGAGAGGAATGGGAAGGCGACTGTAAGCCGCTTTGAGCCTCCTTCGGGTAGGGAAAAGCGGCATATAAGAACCAACTCTTCTTCTTCTTCTTCTTTTTCTGTGCTTCTGAGAGCTAGCAGTGCCAGCTGATGCAATCTTCAAGTGCCTTTTCCCACTCAATGGCCTATTATGCATGGAGGGGAAGGTCCACATTCGAGGTGGTATGGCGGCGGCTAAAATCACCAATAATGCACGCCGCAGGTGGCAGCCGGGCGCAGAGTTGATGTATGCCGCCGAAAAAGCTGTGTTAGCGAAACGCAGAAGAAAGTGGAGCTTCCGGGCCACCAGGGCGCAACCAGAAGTGGCTCCGGAGTGGCCACGTGCATAATCGGGGAGGTCCGTGGTGTACAGGGTTTCTGGGTGTGCTTGTTCTCTCCCCTTCCGTGCCCTTTGGTTCCGCTGGCAGGGCCTGTGCCTGCGCGTGCCGTGGCCACCTTGCTTGGCCTCGGTCAGCACTGTGCTCGCCTCCCTTCCTGTTTGTTCCGCATCGCCACCTCGTTGGTCGCAGCCAGCGGCTGCTCTGGGTTTTGCCGCTGTCGCGTTCTGTCCCGTGCGTTTGCGGTTTGCTTCGCTTCTTCCTCCTCCGTGTTTTATGTGTCCATAACTATCCCAATGAGACAGATTTTGGTTGCAGCAGATTTCTCTGGATAGAGAGTGGGGCACCGTAATAAGCATGTATCTGGCACATTTGATTAACTGGCAACTGCCATTTCCCATAAGTGTCCGATAACGTTTTTGCTATAAATTGAATTAGAAGTTATAATTGCTAAGTGAGCACACTTTCAAATATTAAAATTTCAATATATCATTGGTTTATCAAATAGCTGTGCTTTGTTATTAAAAAGCACATAAAGCTACAGTGATCTGCAGTATCAAAATTATACCTAGTGAGAGAACAAAAAACCCATACTGCAAAACAATTATATTTAGTCTTAACAACTCCCATGTCTACAACTTTCTACACAATCACTTTGAGGAGTGGCTGAGGAATTGGCAGCCCCGTCCTTCCATGTGACCTAGAGCAGTGGACCTCAACCTTTTTATCACCAGGGACCGGTCAATGCTTGACAATTTTACTGAGGCCCAGGGGGAGTAGAGGATCCATCATTGGATGGTGCCAGAGGGGCGGGGTTAGCTGGTGGCCACCACAGCTCCTCTGATTGGGCAAACAGAGGGGGGCAAGAAGGACGGGGGGGCAAGCTGGCCTCTGTTTCTTTTCACTGTGGTTGCTGAAGGCAGGAACCTCGTTGCCGTGGAGTTGTGTGGGCTGCCCTGGGAATAAGGTGCTCCTGGACATGAAATGAGGGATTCCTAGTCAGAGCAGGAATGGAGAAGGGGAGCTTTGTGACCTGGTGGGCTGAAGCACCTAATTTCTTAGACAGATCCATGGCCCGGTACCGACTGATCTACGGACCGATACCGGTCTTCAGACCGAGGGCTGGGGACCACTGACCTAGAGGGTCATATTGTTGCTATGCAGTTTCTCCCCCTGTCTCCAAGTTCGGGGTTGGCTATTGGGATCTTTCAGAAAGCAAAAGGTGTTCGTTTCTGAAATACATTCTTTTTCTACCTGGCATTCTAGGCCATGACAAAAGTACAGAAAACAACTTTCAAATATACCCCTGATAAACCACTTACCATTTGAAATAAATGTATAGAAAGCATCAATAATAAAGATGCTTTATGCACAACATTTACTCATCTGCACAACTAGTTCTCCTCTAAGTATGTAATCAAAGGGGGAGAACAGCTTATATTTCCATACAAGTTACAGTTATATATAAAATAATACATTTTTAGTGTATACATTTTTAAGGGAGTCCAGATTTTTTTCCAGGTTATCTTTCTTTTGAGGAAATACAGTAAGTTGGCTGCTATATTTTGCAAAACTTACCTTCACCCACTTTGATGTAAACATTTTTGGATATTTTGAGTTCAGTGAAAGACGTTACTGCCCCGTACGCCTTTTGGGCCCACTGTAAAAGATGCTTATTTCCTTGAGGGAGAGGCCTTTCTTCTATCTTTGCTGACAAAGAGAAGTTTTCTTTTTCAAATAGCACAATGGAACCTGCAGAAACCTGACAAGAACAAAAACATCATTTTACTGAGCCATTCACTTGGTCCAACAAGTCATTTAATCCTGTCATCAGAATCTGTTCATCACAGGGGTCCTTGCCATTACATCTGCTTAACAGACAGTATTGTAAACCATTTAGATACATATAATGAGTGTAAATATTACCCGTATTTGCCGGCGTATAAGACGACTGGCCTCTTGTGGCGCAGAGTGGTAAGGCAGCCGCCTGAAAGCTTTGCCCATGAGGCTGGGAGTTCAATCCCAGCAGCCGGCTCAAGGTTGACTCAGCCTTCCATCCTTCCGAGGTCGGTAAAATGAGTACCCAGCTTGCTGGGGGGTAAGCGGTAACGACTGGGGAAGGCACTGGCAAACCACCCCGTATTGAGTCTGCCATGAAAACGCTAGAGGGCGTCACCCCAAGAGTCAGACATGACTCGGTGCTTGCACAGGGGATACCTTTACCTTTACCTTTAAGACGACTGGGCGTATAAGACGACCCCTCAACATTTCCACTCAAAATATAGAGTTTGTTACATTACATTACAGTACTATGGACCACTATGGGCAGCTATGTCTATCCCAACTGAAGTGCACCCGGCGTATAGGACGACCCCCCCACTTGGAGGCATGTTTTTCAGGGGGGGAAAGTAGTCTTATATGCCAGCAAATACTATACATGAAGAAAATACATGGAAGTAGAATTCTCCTCACTTAGCCAACAGTGATGAATAGCAGAAGGCTTAATGGATAGAGATGTGTTTCCTTTGAAAGTGAAAGCTTTCAGTTACTTTCTTGACGCAGAAAGGTCTTTAGGAGATTCATAATGTGTGGTCCAAGACATTAGAGATTAACCACAGACTTTCTCCCAACACACACACAGACACAAATTAAAGAATGAGTAAATAAAACACAGCCAGTACCTAAATAGGAAGATCCAGCATAGACAGTTTCCCAGTATCTTTCACAGATACTTAAAATCTCACCTCAGAAGGCATTTAAAGCATCATTTCTTCCAGGAAGATCATTAGATATACTTTCCTGTCGATTTGTTAGACCTGTCTATGCCTGTCTTGGATCTTTACTGTGGATGCCTCTCTCCATATTTCTAAACAGCCTTCTGGAGCCACTAAAGAGGGCACCTAAACTTTTTGGCGTTCATTAAGTGTTGAGAAACTGAACTCTTTAGGAAGTTTTTTGAGGAGATAAAAATACAGAGGCTGATTTCATTCTTCAATACACATTTTATTATTTTTATTCTCTGAAATTTGTATTTGCTGAGTTTCTTTTTTATTAGTTTTCTTTGGAATTTATATTGGGGTTATTGCTTTTATTTTTATTTATCTAAACTGTTTTGAACCCTTTTTGGAAGAGAAAGGTAAGAAAACATTGTACTAAATAAATAAATGAAGGTACTGTAAAACTTAATAACAGTTTACACTACTGAAAAACCAATAGTACAGAAAAACACCCGAGTCAGTGGGGTAAAGGCTGCAACTGAGGATTTGCCCCTTTCTCTAGCTCTCAGAAGCCAGAGTGGCCTAAAGGCCCCATTCCATTGGTGTGAGGCAAAAATGTTTTGGCCTTTGGCTCTTTGGATGCAGTACGTTGCTGTGGCCCGTTAGCTTTCAGCTGTTTGCCTCTGCTGCCCTGAACCATGAAGACAACTTATCCTGGACTAGACTGAGAGCTGCACCTGACTGCTTTAGACAGTTGAAGTGGGAGGCACTAACTTTGGATGAATGTTGGCCCAGGACACTGCATTGGCCAGGAAATTCCAGGGTAGAATGGCCTAAAACCTTAGCTCTGAGGCACACTGTCTCTCTTGCATATTCATTCATCCTGTATGGGACTTCAGTATTAACTGGTGCATTTGCCATATCGGTACTGGGTTGTCTCAATGAGGTTTACGAAATGAACAGGAGGTGATTTGCTTTGCAGATTGTAGCAATCTTTAAGGTTTAAATTTTTCTGTTTAGGAAATGTCCTTTTGCTTGGCCTAACTACCGGGGGACTACTTTGGGGAAGCTGAGGTGGAGAAATTCTCTCTGAGATGGCTATGGACAGAATGCTGCACAGGGAGGTCGGGCACTGGGTGGAGTGGTATGTCTGTGTGTGATATGGCTATATCATTTTACCTTCATTTTAGTTAAAGAATTTGATGCCAATTTTTGTTGAGCCGAATCAACAAAATCCCAAGCAATGCCAAAACAATAAGTAAATTAATTCTGGTATGAATGTTGGCCCATTTTTGGTATGAGAGACAAACGCTAGAGACAGGAACCCTCTATAAGTACCATCTATACTCAGTGGTTATAAATCTGCTCACAGATAACATCTACTGTAAGGTAGAAAAGTACAAGAGTCCAGTAGCAGGGTATGAACTTTTGTGAGTCGCTGCTATCTTCTTCAGATACCATCTTGATGAATCTACTGAACAGACAGGGAGAACTATATTGATGTTTGAGAAACACAGGCTTATAAGCATAGATTTCCCCTCCCACAGCAACTTTTTGAAGATTTAGTGGTAGTACAAAGCAACAATAAAGCTTCCATGAGCAGCTTGCAGAATATCAGGTCATTGTTAAAGATTCTTCGCTAGCAGAAGGTATCATAAAAAGATGCTCTTATAGAACCTGTACAGACGCACTGGGAAACCAATAAGGCAATAAAAAACACCCAAATTGGACTTATACAGAGTCATCTCTCTTAAAGTTATTCTTCATTTCTTATTTCATACAAGTCTCTTCACTGGGACCCCCCCCCCTCCCAGTTCATTCATTTTTGCTTATAGAACGTGTTCCATAACAACAACATAGAATATGGTCTGAATTTTAGCCTTCTGGCATCTTTGCTGCCATGAGATTTACATCAAATCTCTGTAGTTTATTTAGGTATTTCTTGGATGGTATTAATGCTTAGCTTGCAATGAACTGAGCACAGCTGGAACAAAATATGAAATTATTCATTAAGTACCAGGGACTTCAATCAAAGGATCAAGGATCAGCTATCTTGAACACTTGAAAATCCCAGCCATTATAACCTGTAAAAGAAAACTGAACCTAAATTATTCAAGCCCTTTGTAAACCACACTAACTAGACATGAGTTTGAAAGGAGGTCATATACAGCAGTGGTCCGTAACCTTTTACAGGCTGCGGACCGGCGGTGGCAGGGAGGGCAATTGCCTGGCCGCGAAGCCGCGCATGCGCGTTTGCGTCCTGCGTGACCGAAAACGCACATGCGCGAAAGTGCTGTGCATGCGCGAAAGTGCCGTGCATGCGCGAACGTGCCGTGCATGCGCATTTTCAGCCTCGCATGGCAAAAACGTGCATGCGTGGCCCTGCTTCCCTCTCCCCCCCTCCCACAAAAAGAAGCTTGCGGCCTGGGAAGTTTCTTACTGTGGGGGGGGGCGGGGAGAGGGAGCCGCAGCCCAGTGCCAGGGCCTTCGCGGCCCAGTGCCAGGGCCTTTGCGGCCCAACACCGGGCCGCTGCCCAGGTGGTTGGGGACCACCAATATACAGGAGCTAGCTATTCTAAAAGCTATACTGAGAATCCTACTTGTGAGTTTGCAGCAGTTTATAAGCTCTTCCATGAAGCCCGGTCCTATCTTGGAAGACAGGAAAGCAGATAAGTTGTCTTTCATACTGTCAGATCTCACGGTATGAAAGACTGCATCACAGGAAACATTACAGTGGGAAAGTCAGAACTGTTATTTTTGAGCAGAACACAAAAGTGACAAGCCAAGAGATAAAGGGATGCAACTGTTTTCACATAGAACGAGTTCTAAAGCACTATGACCAATGACTTGCCACGGCCATTGAGAGTGTCTCCAGGGCAACCCAATCAACAGTTTATTGCTCCAAACAACAACACATTACTAATGAATTTGAAGCGATTTGGCTGAGTTCATTCATCACAACACGGATGTGTTCATAAAACAATCCATTCATTTCAGCAAAGAACCAACTGCACTGAGCACATAATTTTTTTAAAGGATGAGCAATGGTTGCAACTTATTAATTCTTGCTGTGTTCTCATTTTGCAGACACAGAGAGGTGGTCACAGACTGAAAATCCAAATGAACTAAAAATCATGAGAAATAAAAACAGAAGGGCCACTAGGAAACTAGTCAGTCCCCATACAAAGTCCCACAATGTATGTTCCATTATCCATGTCCATCTGTTGTTACACATGGCTTAATGAATGCCAACATTCATCAACATATAATTCAATTTAGGGGATAAATGAATGTTAGGTATTTTAAAAATTAGCACATATTCCATTCTCCTGTGTTCAAAGTAGATGGATTTTGTAGGGTTCTCAATGTAACAAATTTAACAACAAAATCAACCACTGAGAAACATTACATTAAAGCTCACTCACCGGTGGAAGTTGTAACAGATGAGTCTCCATGGGGAGAAAGTTCCAGAGTTTTGGTGCCACGACTGAAAAGACCTTCTTGGTTGCAACCCACTTACTGTATATACTCATGTATAAGCTGAGTTTCCCAGCACTGTTTTTAGCACAAGTTTATACCTTTAGCACCTCAGCTTATATGCGGGTAATTGATTAACAGCCTGCCCACAGCCAGCCAAACGCAGCATTGCATCTGCAACCTGAGCTCTTTGCAAGTGAGCTAGTAGCCTCCAGTTAACCGTTGCCCTTCTGCAAAGATCTTAAAAACTAAGCTCTTTGCAAGTGAGCTAATTGCTTCCAGCTAATCATTGCCTTCTGCAAAGATCTTGAAAGCTTACTCTGGCAGCTTGTAGGACATCAATGGCTTGACTGAGGGATTCTGATACCCCCCCCCTTTTCCTAATCACTTCTTCCAAACTATTATTTTTGTTTCTGGGGTGGGTTTTGGGGGTGCTTTGGGATTTACTGTTTTTTCAGTGTTTCTTCTTTTATCTGAGGGGCAGCATTGTTTGCCTTTTCTTCTTGTGTTTCTTTTTAAAGTTGATTTTTACAGTACTTTCTTTCAGTGTTTTGTTTTGGGCAGCACTGTAGCTCCCAGTTTGGTAGCTGTTGTACTTGTAGTAGGTTGCCAACTTTGGGTACTAGTGTTCTGCTCTGGTTTGGTGGCCTGGGGGCACTATTTGGTTCTTCTGTCAGAGCTGTTCTCACAGAGCAGTTCATCAGTGCTCTCTCAGGGTGTCTGGCATCAAGATAGGAAGGGAAGACAATTGTTAAGCCTCTTAGAGACTCCTTTGATTAGTGAAAAGCGGGGTACAAAAACCAGCAGCTATTCATCTCTTGACTTTTCTGTATTTGTCGGGAGGGAGGCTGGATGGTAAAGCCTGTGATGATTGAGCATGGATTAAGCACTTAGGCCACCCTGTAAATTTACCAGTAGCCTGCTGCATTTCCCACCCTCGGCTTATATGCGAGTCAATACGTTTGCCCAGATTCTGTGGTAAAATTAAGTGCCGTGGCTTATATGCGGGTCGGCTTATATGCAAGTATATACGGTAATACCAGAAGGCAGGAGCACCTGAAGCAGGGCACTGGAAGGTGACTGAAGTGGTCAGATAAGTTCAAAAGTGATTAGGCTAATCACTTAGGCAAGCCACAAATAGGGCTGGTGATGAAAACAGAATCTAGTATGTGGCACATAATCTAGAAATGTCTTAATGTAACCTGGGTATATTGTAATGTGTGGAAAACCACGTGCAGATTTACTCTGCCAAGCTTACATGACTTTGCTAAGGAATATAAACATTTTAAAACAGAACATAAATTGACATAGTATGTTCTTTCTTCTCTTGACAGTATTCTGGAATGATGAATTCCTTACTTCTACTGATACTATGCTACACATTCAAATAATATTTATAATGTGGACACATAATACACCCAGTTTTTTGTGGAGTTCGTTTCAGTCAGACTAGTTCAAGAAAGCAGCTTAAGAGCCCTTATCGCTTTGCCAGAATAGTTCAGAAAGTTTAGGCTAACATCTGGTTCAACTCTGGATGATCCCCCTTTATTTGTTTCTAGTCATGTGACCATCATAAAACATTTTTATTAAAAAAAATCTATTCTGTGTAATGTACCATACATACATCATTTTAACTAGAAAAGCTACAGGAGTACACCCTGTTTTTCAATAAAACAAGGGCCCCAAATGTCATTATGTTACATTTCATTAAACCTTGTTTTGGCAGCTCATCACTAGGTCTTCAGCTCAACGCACCGTTTTTAAATTCGATGTGCGCACCGAAAGAGATTAATTCTCACTGTGCAAGAAAGAGACCTGTGCAACTGAAACCCTATTCAGTCCTCCCAACTTCTATCCATTTTCAGATAAAAGACTGTAGTGATACAAAGAGAATGCATATACACCCAATTCATGTGTCACTTTCTATGTTAGGAAGAGGAAGTCTAAAAAATTCACCTTGCAGTCCATCACACTTACAAACTGCAAGATCTATCAATGTGTCAATCAGCTTTGCTTGTAATTCCAAAATGTGCCCTAGAATCAATGCTTCCTTCCTTTAAAAGTGGTGCTGGGGCCCAAAGGCTCACATATACTTTTCTTGCATATCACAGTGGCTACTCCAGATTTATAGCACATATTATATTATACAGGAAGCCTCCCTTGAAGCAAAAATGAACACAGGCTTGTAAACAGACACACACTCACCCCTTGCGCTATAAGCCTTGGCTCTGGAAATTCCCCAAATGGAATATTATGAGGGGGCAAAGAAAGAGATTGAGAAGGACCAGATTTGTTAACACATCTATTTTGTTGGAGGAACATCACAGTGTTCCAGCTCAGGTTCAACGTGTTCATATTATCCTTCAAGGTCTTCCATGGTCTGGACCCTGCATATCTGAGGGACCGCCTCTCCCAATCCGTTCCCTGAAGAGCACTGTGCTCTGCAAATACTAACTTGTTGATGATCTCTGGCCCCAAGGAGGTCCGACTGGTACTGACCAGAGCCAGGGCCGTTTCAGCCTTGGTGCCAGCTTGGTGGAACGAGTAGCCAGGTAAGATCCAAGCCCTGGGAAGGAAGCAAGGAAGCTGACAATGGCTAAAAGTTCGTCAGCATTTAATGAAAAGGTGTCCCAGAGCCAAAACAAGGACTTGTTATAACTTTTATTGTGTTTAATTACAATTCATGAGCAAGCACATTTCCATAGTAAGACACAATGAACATGCTGGGATTTTGTGTGTGTGTGTGTGTGTGTGTGGTCTGTTTGAAAACATCTGATTCAAAATAAAACATTTTCCCACCATCTAGATATGGTACCTTTCCACAAATCTTCCTTTTTAAAATCAAATGTTCCAATTAAAAATAAGCCTGCATCATCTTCAGTGTTTTAACATTCAAGATACTTATTAGCAAGGTCATTTGCTCTGACGTCAAAGCAAGCAACCTTTGACAATTACTTTCAGAAATATCTCCACAGGCCAGATATTACGGTTGCAAGAATACACTCCAGTATTATCTGCAGGTCACCCTTGGAAATAATCATGCAGCTGGGTGGCCTGCATGATTCTTCACTTCTGAGTCTTCACTAGAAAGCAGACCCTGTCTGCTACCCACTGTCACAATGTCCCAACAGTCTGTCCCTTTAAAGCCAGAATTGGCAGCAGGGAAAGTCAGATTTCAGACTGAGAGCACAGCACAGCTGGCTACAGATCTGCTTCTCTCCTCTCCCTTGTGAATTAAAGGACCAGTGGTCTTTTTTAGAGGAGAAAGACCCAGAGCACAAGCAGCCAACATGCTCCTCTACTGCAATTTCCAAACTAGAGTACAAATTAATTGAGGATAATTAAGCTTCATGTGACTGTGTAAGGAAAAGGAAAATGGCAAAGAACTGTTGCAGTCTGAAATGCAAAGGAGGCCTCTGCTGTGCCTGCCAGGTCCCAGGATTTTACTATGAGGGCTTAAGGCTACATTAAATGAGCCAAGCATGTTATTTTCTTTGGCCTCTGTTCAAGAAACTCTTCCAAAGGGGGGAAGAAAAGGCAGCCGTCACTTTGTTTCACCACTTTTCTTCAAACGTTAACTGCTTCCTCTATGGAACTGCTCTGTTCGAGAAAAGAGAGCCTGCCCTTAAAAAATCTTCAGAATGGAAAGGTGAGAAAAATGCCAGTTGAAGAGGTAACATTTCAAGGCCTACAACTGGATTTGCCTAAAATAACAGAAAGTGCCTACTGGCTACACTCTTGATCCTCAGCATCTTGGTCAAACCAGGCAGCAGTGGCCTCAGCAGATTTCTCAACTGATTCAGTAGAAGGCAGCTTTGAATCCTCACAGACAATGGAGGAAAAAGGTACCCTCAGCAGAGATGTCAACAGATGCAACTTCCTTCCATCCTGCATGATGGAGTTTGCCGGAAGACAGGGCTCCTGGCACTTCATCACATTTGAATGTTAGATAATTATACCCCACCAGGCACTTCCTGAGCCCCACGGCCCTTTAACTCAGCTGTTTTCTTCATATCCTTAAAGTATAAATGTCTGCTGAGTGAGAACCGGTGCTTGCGTCTGATAAGGGCATTCCGAGTCCACGAAAGCCCATGCCTGAATACCGTCTTTTCTCTGGTTAGCTATGTCTAAAACTAAATGGAGGAAATCTGACTGTGTTGTTCTGTAGCTCTCATTTACTTTTAAATTGCTTTACCTTCAGATTTAAACAAATTTGCATAAGCAAATATTTGTCTCATCAAATTATGGGATTGTAATCAAAAGCACTTCCCAGCTGGCAAACAAAATTCTCCAGTTTAGTAAGGTCCTGTATGGTCCTTACAGATTCTCTTAATAGGTATGCATATTATTTGTCTGAAGAAAACTGGCCATCTAACAAGCCCTCTGCCAAGACATGCAGTTATGTAAACGTCATTGCCAATCATTGTGACAACCTCTGCAGAAGCACCATCTGTCATCACTTATGCTTCATATTTATAAATGTGCACATGAGGCACTTAACAAATGTAACCATGCGCAGTGAAGTCAGTATTTATACATGGGCACCTTGACATAAGATGCATTCTCTAGACTAACTGCTATAGTACTTTTAGTTTGACTGTTGGGACCAATTACAACCATTTGCTTACAAGATGGATTCTCTGTCAGTAACGTCAATCAGTTCACGTGTATTGGTATTCAAAAAGTACAACACAAATATCATAAAATCTTAACCCACCAAAAGCTTTCCACATACTCACCAAGTAAAATCAACTTTAAAACAGCAGAATTTAACACACACTTTAAAATCGATTTTAACCAACACAGCTTTCACCAAAAATTTTTCAACCTCAGTAGTAATTTCAGGATTATAGTCATTCAGTAAACACACACCCTTTCTTTGTCCACTAAGCTTTGTTTCCTGAAGCTTTTATCCTGTAATAGGGTTGAGAAAAGCCTCCTTCAAGAATCTTCATGAATGGGGCAGTCTAAAATTATGTGTCGAATAGAATCAGGCCTATGCATTCTGCAGAAGTAGAGACTATCATGGTAGGAGGTACAATGGAATCTTCTTCCACAAACCCTTGATAGAAAAAAAGTTCATTTGGACTAACATGAAAGCCCTACATTGTCATGAAACATCAAGTACATGAAAATACTGGGGCAGCCTTTCTTGTAATGAATATTACCATCTGCAATGATCAAGCAAACGGGGCAAATAATCATGCTATACATCACCTCACTAATCAGGAGCATGGCCAGTGTAGACTAGGCCTTAGATGCAGGACAATCAGACATATAAATCAGCCCAGTATATATATATATATTACACTGTTAGCCTATTGATCTCGTTTAGCTTTTTCAAGTCTTGCACCCAGATTCAGAACAGTTGCTGCTAATATCCCAGGCATGTACCTAGCCGTGAACTTACAAAAGTACACTAGGAGTAGGGCTTTCATTTCCCCCTATTACGCCTGTAACCAAAAGGAGAAAAATGATCTGAAAAGCTCACTGTTGGACAACAGCATGGCATCACTTCTGAGGAAACCCAGGAACTGATGTCCATCAGCTCTAGGAATCACTGGAAACGATGCCTTTACCACAGAGTTTCTGGCATTGGTTATCCCACAGAGTTTCCGGTGATTGGAAGAGAGGTGAGGTGTCATTTCTGGGCTTTCCCATATTGTTGGCCTCTGATGGCACCTCCTCCAATGTCCTTGCCTCCCTCCAAATGCCTAACAACCCTACTTAACATGCTGATCCTGCCACAAGTGTGTTCCTTTCCTGCCACCGGGTTCCTTACTTGTTTTTTTCTATCATTCCCTCTGCCATTAGTGAGAATCTAAAAATACATGCAACAAAGCAGAAGGAAGGAAAAGTCTGATGCAGCAAACCTGCCCGAAGATCAGCTTTGGCCGCAGCATCTGCTATTCTGCCCCCCACCCCTATCCTGTGGCACCTATTTAGATAACAAAGGCAGCAGAAATTATTAATATTAGCACATACAATATTCATTTTGTAATCTGGGCCAAATACCTGCAAGAAGCTTCTCTCCAACTATGATGTATTAATATAAGCATAATGGAAGAGACACAGAAAAGGACTAAAAGCAATTTAGCATCTACTATTCCACCAGCACTGATGGATTTCATACGTCTCAAGATGGGGGCAATATGGACCATATTGTGCCTCCTGTTGCCAGATGTCTTCTTCTTTACAGCTGAAGCACTTAACAGCTCTGTTGATTGGGGAGTTCTTCCTCCTGTCTCTTCTCTTGGTGCCGCCAGCATTTGACAAGCCTCTCTTCCCATCTGTTGCTTATGCAGCTACAATTCCGCTTGTCATAGCAGAAGGAAAGATTCAAAAAACTTGCACAGAGTGAAAAGTTGTGTCTTCCTAAGCTATACTTTTGTAATGAATACATATAATGAAATTAGTCTATTTCCCCCTCTTTTTTCATAATGTTTATTGCCTGAGATTTTCAGAACCCTTTTCCTAAATCAGACTCACTATTTGAGGACGGAGGAGGCCAAGGGTGACAGCACCCACTGCCCTTTCCTTGCTCTCAGTCCAGACAAGGGGTCTGGAGGATGACCTGGCCCATTACCCTGACCTCAACCTCACCAAAGCTTGTTTTAAAATAATGCATGTTTAAATATAACATTTAGGTAAGTGAAGTCACCACAATCCTATATGGCAAGGGTAGTCAACCTGTGGTCCTCCAGATGTTCATGGACTACAATTCCCATTTGTAGTCCATGAACATCTGGAGGACCACAGGTTGACTACCCCTGCTATATGGCTATTCCACAACCTGGCTTGTTAAAATTGTCCCTAGAAACAGATTGTGAGGGAGAGAGGAGGCAATGTCCTTGACTCTATTATTGTTTATATTTCTTTAATTTTTAAAATATTTTTTTTCAAATGCTTTCCAGACTTACGTTAAATATGCCCTTGCAATGCTGCCAAGGTCCTTTTGAGATCAAGTTGTCTGATAAGCGAGAGACAGATGAGCAAGGTTAACTTTATGTCAGGCCTCAAACGCCACAAAGGAATAGTTACCAATCCAAAATAGGCCCTTTCCCCCTCCATCAGTTTATATCATCTCCAAATCATTATTCCATTTCATAAAACAAATATGTCAATCTCGTGACGCTTGCAGAGCAAAAGAAAAAAGATCACCAAGGTGGAGCAACAGTTTGTGCAAAGAGGAAAATGACAATCTGTTGGCTTTCTATTTAAATGACAGAAATGTTAGAAAGTTAGTAAGCCTTTCATGAATTCTTGATTTATTTCCAGGTCCAAGCAATACTGTGTCTTATGACAAAATGTTACACTGAGCCAGTGGCTCTGAGGACTGAGCATACAGGTTGTACTACAAATGGAAGAGTGTTGTCAGTGGCGATTTAACAGTGCATGAGAGTGTGTGTCCGCAGGCAGGTGTTGTACATCTCTCCTTTCTAAACAGGGTGTCTGTATTCTCCTGCCGAAAGCAATACGAATTTTACCACAAGATATACAAGATACATGATATATATACACATATATACATAAAGATATATTGCAAATTTTTGAGGAAGCAGAATTTGGGGAAGATAGTTAAGATCAATGTTCAGCCCTTCCTTGGCAATTTATTGACCCAGGAATAGAGATGGATAATGTAACTCTGTATCACTATTTTGCACCATTGCTATCTAGAATTTGCAAGGCTGCAAAGGTTCTAGTCTACTGCAATAGATTTGGGTATGCAAATATCTGTGCTAAATCACGTTTTAAATTGCATATTTCTAACACGATGGGTTGCCAAATCTGTGCTGGAAAACTCCTGGGGATTTGTGGGTGAAGCTCAGAGAGGGCAGGGCCCTTAGCCTCAAAGCAGCCACTTTCTCTGCTCTCTGTGGTAGGGATGCCATAGGACTGCTGGCAGCAGGAAATCTCCCGCCCACAGAGGGCCTTGCTCACCAGCACTCCAACAGCCAGTGGGAACAAAACAATAAAGAATCATGGTAGGCAATGAGGCAATGTCACTTCCAGGAAAACCCAGAACTGACATCATGTCTCTCTGGACTAGAGAGGACTGATATCAGTTTCAAGGGGACCTGGGAGCAGTGTCAGTGTTCTGTAGGAATTTCTTGTTCCATGATTTCTAGAGATGTGCAATGTCCCTTTGGGTTTTCCCAGAAGCAACATCATGCCATTATCAAAAGCTGCTCTGCATTTCCTGCTGGTTGCCAGCCATGACCTGGCAAACCAACTATGTAGCCTAGAAACAGCTGTAATTCTGGAAAGTCTCCAGGCCCCACCTGGAGGCTGGCAACCCTAAAGTGCTTCACTCCAGCAATTAATTTTCCAGCAAGAAGACTTCTATTCTCTAGTTCTGCCTGATTATCCTGTGGAGCTCTAATAAATCCAAGTGCAAAGTAAGGCCCACTTAGATGAGATACGTAATATAAAACAACACTTTGCATTTTGAATTTAGCTGCATGGCAAATGCCCAACATACGTTTAGTGGGATGAGGAAGTGGTCTTTATTTAAAACAAACAAACCAGAAAGAAAAAACAACTTGGAAATTTTAATTTCAAAACACATGGGGAATGAAAGGAAAAGTGGGGAAGAAATTAGCTGTCACACAGAATCATAATAAGAAAGGTAAGTTACTATTTTCTGGTTTTAATTTTTTTAAATTCCATTAAGTAGCATATATCTGATGTTTGCACAACTGTCACCTACATTTCTTCTTTTACTTGCAATCTCATAAGGTCACTATTTATTTGAATTTTATCACTAGCTATACATTTCCTACCCCTACCCTCTCAGTTCGCTGCTCTGCTCACATCTGGGTTGATTTAACAAGTGATTGGAAATGTAGCCTCCTGATTTCCCGTTAAATACTAGGCACAGGAAAAGAAATAGCACTTGTTTTTCAGTGAGCTTTGACAGTCATCCAAAATTCAGTGCAAACCAAAGAGCTGCCTGGGGTTTGGTGGCAGAGGCCCAACATTTTTGAAACACAGTCTTGGGGGAAGGGAGCAAGCCAGGCTTTCTGGCAGAAAGAAATGACACCAGTTTATATTTCTACAAATGCAAACTGGACTTTTAATTAATAGCCTTTATATTCACAGGACTTTGTTGGTGTTGCTTTCAAACCATCAAAAATAGCAGCAGTCTCTGTAATGGTTATAGGAAAGCTTCTCCAGGCAGTGTACCCTACATAGTCTACTGACATACATACTCAGGGTCCTGAACCTGAAAGCTCACGCTCTCTAAGTCCCTCCCCCCCCCCACACACACACCCCTCTCAGTGTTTATAAGCAAGCATTTTCAGAAGTAAAGCCAAATGTTCCAACCTAGAATCCGGCACCTGCACCTGCTACACAGGGAGCTTCGGCACACACAGGCTGTCTCATTCATTCAATGGGAAACAGACCTCCATACATGTGAAGGGATGTACTTCTGGGGCTGCAATTGCCACTGAAATCTGTCACTAATTTCTATGGGTGGAAAAAGCAGGCATGTTCAGGCCAAACTGTTCTAAAGAAGATCTAGCCCAAACCACAATCTGTTTGGAGATATCAAAAAGATTTCTAATCCAACCAAAATTGTTTTGGATGTCTAGAAGCATGCCGAAGACTTATGCTTTTGACAGTTAATCTGGTGCTTTCTTGGTCTTAGTTTCCTGGGATGTAGCAAGAGGGGAGAACATAATTCAGCATCAGCGGCAGAAGCATCACATCAAAATTGCAAGATGTCATGGTCCCACAGTATACCACACTGGTCAGACCACACCTGGAGTACTGTGTGCTGTTCTGGAGGCCTCACTTCAAAAAGGATGTGGACAAAACTGAGAGGGTGCAGAGGAGAATGACAAGGATGATCCAGGGCTTGGGGGCCAAGCCCTATTAGGAAACGCTTAGAGACTTGGGAATGTTCAGCCTGGAGAAAAGGAGGTTGAGAGGGGACAGGATTGCTGCCTTTACATATTTGAGGAGGAGAGCAGGGAAAGATTGGCAGCAGAAGATGGGACTAGCAGTAATGGCTTTAAACTACATGTAGAATAGAGTTCAGGGAAACCATTTTCACGGTCAGAGTAGTTCAGCAATGGAATCAGCTGCCTGAAGAGGTAGTGAGATCTCCTTTACTGGAAGTCTTAAAGTAGTGGATGGACAGATACTTGCCCTGGATGCTTTAGGCTGATCCTGCATTGAGCAGGGGTTGGACTGGATGGCCTGGATGGCCCCTTGCACCTCTAGGATTCTGCTCTGTTCTATTCTAAATATATGCGTACTCAGACATCATACAACTAGAATTGCTCAGACTCATTCTAGTTGTCATGTTTTGTTTTTGCTCAAAAGCAACAGCTGACAGGGCTCTCTGGTCCTACGTGACAATGGGTTATGGTTGCCTGTATTATTGTTATTTTGGGATGCATGTGTGCTAGGCTAGGCAGGTATGGGAAATGCTTCATTTATATCTACATAAGGTGGCCAGATGTGAGGTATAAAACCAGCTACTGGCCCCATCAAGGTTGCTAGTTCAGCTGCAATGATGCCTTCCAAGTGACCAAGGAGAATGCTTCACTCTGATGAACTGGAAGAACTTTGGAGGGGAAGAACGGTATAAAGACATCCAAACTCCCCCCCCCCCCCACTCATACAACACGATGGCCTGGAGACAAAATTATTGAATATATTCTGCACAAAAGGGGGCAAAAGCTTAAAGTTCTTCCCCACTCACTAATGGTGAATATATATGTACCAAACCTAATAAGATCAACGGAAGGATCCCATCAACTCCTATGAGACAGCAGTTTGAGGATCTGAGGTTTCTCAAATTCTGTACAGTAGTTTAAGCATTAAGTAACTGAATCTCTCCCCCTTATATAAGTGTTTCCTCCAGCTGTCATTAGCTCTGGTAGGGGAATAATAGGCAGTCCCTCCCACTCACCTGTAAAGAAAGTAGGGAGAGATCTCTCTCTACAGATTTTAAAACAGCAGAGTGTGAGGGTCAGGGAAGCTTTTGCTTGCTCATTCCATACCTTGCTCTAATGCACGCCTATTTTCTCCTAGCCTGGCTCCTATGTCAATGAGAAAAATGCTGAAAGAGACGCAGCAAGATCAGAAGGCCTGGCGTTCTCCAACAGCTTGGTGCCCTTATACATGTACTTCCATTTTACAAACACATACACATGGCTGCTCAAGGAGTACAAGCAGAAAGCACTGATAGTCAAATGTATCTCCCATAGAAACAGCATCAGATTTCCTAATACAACTAGCTCTGTACTTACTTCTTACTTACTGTTTTTAAGACCAGAGTCATAAACTGCAAACCTTCACCTCACAAAAAGACAGCCTACAATTTCCTACAAACTTTATCATGTAACTAAACAACAACTGGCCAGAAATTTTACCACACACAAAATAGTTTGTTTATATTTATCTCTGAGTAACCAAGATCATTCGGAAGAAATAAAGCCCTGATTAAATAGTGGAGAGATTAATTCAGCGATTAGATCTGATAATTTGAGACAGTAAAAAAATCAACAGAATTGGTTCTGTTGTTGCCACAATTACAGAGTCTATCTGAATATGGAAATCCATTAAATCTACCTAAAATCACTGCTGAAGGTAGGGCATTCAGGCGTACAAGCATGAAAGCCCTTCTATAATTTGGAAGAGTTAGCTCAGACTGTCAGTTTGGCATTTTTGCTGGAGTGAGAATGCCTACTGATAAAGATGAATACACTCTGTGCTCTAATATACTCTCATAAGCAAAGTCCTCAGACATCTTCTAACGATCTGGGTAAATTCTTGCCTAGTCATTGTTTCTGTCACATCATGGATAATGGCCAAAAGTGATAATGTTTGATCCAGTAATCTGCCCCAATCACTTCTGTGATAATCACATTTGACTAATTTGAGGAGGCTTGATTCTGGATTTGATTTCAGGATCCTAATTTTCATATTGAATTCTCTGCCCCAGGCCTTTACTTCAAAGATATCTCCCCAACTTTGGCTCTCAGAGTTATTCCAGGCACTCATCAGGGGATTCCCTAAATATTATACAGGAATCTTAATAGTGGTTTATCAATGTTGTCTGTTACTACTCTGATCCAAACCCCAGCAACATATCTTTAGCTTGCAGGAGCATATTGGCTACCATATATGAGTAATAAAATCCTGAAATGGCCTTCCCAATAATTACAGCAACTCTTACAACATAATTTAAGTGCATCTTCCAAGAAAGGCATGCCTGAAAAATAATTCCTAGATATTTGAAATGTTCCACTTGTTCCATGGATTGACCTGCTACTTGTATTTCTTTATCCTTTGTTTTTTACTGAAAAGAACATTAATAGCTAAGCCCTCACTGGAACAATACTCTGAAAAGGAATCTATATGCTTGTCTGAAAAAATAGTACTGTTCACATATAAAAGACAGGGTAATTTAACATGAGTCAGGCAAGGTATATGAATTCATCTCCAGAAATGAATTTTCTGCAAGAATACACCCTTGTTTGACCCCTTTACACAATGGAATAGCCCTGGTCAGTTCACCATATGGACTACACAGTAGGATGACCATAGAGTTGTTGGGTCAGAAAAAGGAGATGCTTATCGACAGATGATTTATTCAGTTTGTCCCATAATCTTTTCCTAAGCACTGAGTCAAATCTGCTCTGAGATCCACAAAGGCAACATCTAATATACAATCTGTTGATACACTTAAATAAATTGAATTATGGCAAAGGAAACTGCACTGATTCCTCTATGGAATCACAACTAGCTTAATTCCAAAATTCAAGAATCTCATCACTGAAAATTCAACCTTCTTCTTTCTTATTCTTCTTCCTTCTCCTCCTCTCTTCTCCATCTCCTACATTCGAAGTGGGAAGCACTAATCACACCTCCAACAAATCATTGGCTCTGCTACAGAACTATTGAAACCATAATAAGTCGAGTACACATGACTTCTGCTGAATATTTAACCCCACTGATGAACTGTGACCACAGAGTTAAAAGTATCTAAGGAAATTTCATTGTAGTTTCCATAACAAACACCCTCACTCCAGCAGGAAAAATATTGAGCCATGGAAGTCAAAGGGCTAACACTTGAAGCAAAACTTTCCACCAGCTGAGTAACACCTGCAAAGGCCACCTCTTTGACACGAGAATAAAACATAAAAACCATGGCTTCCTGCCAAAACCTTTGTGTGGAAACTTGCTTGAAGCAGGGGGAGAATGAGGAATACTGGGGCTGGGATTTCCTTTGGCCTCCAAGACTGCTAGAGATTGGATTCATTCAAAAAGCCATGCTAAAGCTTTGATATACAATATTCAAAACCTGAGGGGTTACTTTAACTCAATCTGATTTTTTCTTAATTAATTTTAAAATTTTCCCCCTACAATATCTCCAGGTTTCAGGATTTGTGGTAAATAAACAAATCAGATATTTCATTTAAAAATCAGATATTTCAAACTATGGAGAAGATATGAATGCAGTTAAGTTCTTGGTATGAGTTTTCTACTAACTGAAAGTATATTTTATTTATTTAGTACTTTTGTATTCAGCCTTTCAGCCAAAAAGGCCAACACTAACAATAAGGTCATAAACATGCAATTAAAAATGAAATAAAATAAAAAAAAATTACCAGTAAAAACATCAAGTAAAGGAAACAGACACTACCTACCAATAACCTCAAAGATATATGAAGCATCATACAATCTGGTATTTCCCTGTGCCAGGGTTAAATTCTAAATGCAGTGAGAAAAAAGGAAGAAGGCCTAGGAGGAGATATGTGTTAAATAACATACTATGTTGTGCAAACTAATTTAACTAATTCACTTGTTCTACTATCATTTTTTACTTTCAGCAAGGCCAGAATGCACGTCACTACAGATCACAATCTTTCTTAGAGATTTACCTTTGCTATTTAATAAACCCTTCAGTTTAGAGATAATAAATCATTTCATTTCCTAACAAGATGTTAGGGGCTGTAGCAAGGGAAATCAACCTAATGTACATACTAGCCTTTTCAATGCAAAACTGGTTTTAAAATCCTCCTAAATCATTCTCAATTTGTTCTCCCATGAATCATTCATTGTAACTCCAGTCAGCTTAGCTTTAATGCCAATGTACAAATCCAAGTGGGATTACCAACCTCCAGGTGCGGACTGGAGTTCTCACAGTTCTGTAACTAATGTCCAGAAAACAGAGATCAGCTCCCCTGGAGGAAACGGGAGCTTTAGAGGGCAAACATGGTGGCATCACCTCCCTCCTGATCTCTCTCAATCTGCTCCCAAATCTTCAGGATTCAGCAAACTTAAATAGAGGCCATCCAAAAATAATAATGTCCTAATAGGGTTTTGCCATTATTTATTTTATTTACATTATTAAGAGTTTGTATTTTTCCCTGAGACTTGAGGTGGATTACATAGCATAAGTCAAATACAACCAACAGGATGGGACATCCAATGAACCCTGCAAAAGGATTTGGACTGTAGAAATCTGGGGGCAACCAGAAACCTGAAACACAGCTAAAACAAACCTGGAGGTATTTTGCACAGAGCCAAATAAAACAGTTTAAAAAACAACCAGTTTAGACCGCTTTATTATATTACAATTGGTGTTCTGCATTGAATATAGTCTGTTGAAAAACTACGTTGCAATGCTTTCTGCATGGAACAATTCATAACCCTGCCCCTTGTAGTTGTGCCAACTCCGCTTTGTTCTCTAATGCAGTTACTAACCTGAATAACTAAAGAGCTTCTCTGCATGACTAATAGTGCGTCTCAAACAAGCAGGAGAGAAATGAATCGGTGAAAAGCCTCTTTCAGAAACAACACTTAAAAGACACTTAAAGCACCGAAGAGGCAGTTCACCATGCAGAACAAAATCAGTTTTGCGGAGTAAATCTACTCTTCTGTGCAGAGATCAGAAAAACAATGATGTATTTAGTGAGTTTTCATCAGCTTATCCATCATGCAGAAGAGGCCCAGATAAAGCATAAGCATTCAAACATGACACAGTAACTGATGCAGAAATTACACAGTAAGAACACTCTGACAAAACAACACTAATCCTGCAACAACACCGCCCCCCCCTGCACACACACACACACACACACACTTCTACGGCTTCTACGGTTGTGTAGTCATAGTTATGCTCCATTTTAGAACGTGGGAGGAGCATATTGTTATCTATCGTACCTAATAGCCAAGAGCTGGCCCCCTATGCAAATTTACAAAGTCTGTACAATGGAGTCAGGCATAGCAATAATTTAGGGTTCTGCAGCCTTGAATAACAGATATTTTTATTTCTCCATCTTTTATTAACAGCGGATATTCTTCTGAAAAGTTATTTTCCATCAGTACCACAACCTGTTAATACTTTAAAAAAAAGCAGCATGTCTACATTTGAGCCAGGAGGCCTATGACTTGCCTAATTGAATGCTTCCATAGAGACAAACACAATAATACAGCATCTGTGACACACATATTTCTATTTTGGCCACTGAAGTTGCTTGAAGTAAAAAAGAAATCTTTAAATTGGGATCTTACTAAGAAAACATACATTAAGATTCAAAATACTATGAATTTCCTGTGCGGTTTGACACAAGAGGTTTCACCTACAAGCCAAAAATACTTTGAGTAAAAGGGCTGAAGAAACAAATTCTCTGTTCTGAGCACTGAATGAATCGTGGCACCTATAACTTTACAACTAGGGATGTCAAACTTTCAGGAGGGGGCTGGGGATCCCCTGGAATTACAACTCACCTCTAACCGAAGGGTAGACTCTGTGCTATTGTACCCACTGAGGTCTCTGTCTTTTCCAAGCTCCACCCCTAAATTTCCATGAGTTTCTTAATCTAGACCTGGCACCCTATCCTTCCATCCCTCACCAGTGGCCAGGGGGGGCTGGGCAACCTTTATTTACAACTCGTGCATACATTTTCTGAACTTTCTGGTCAGGAAAGAGCATTATTCTATGGACTGAAAAAACTGGAAAACCTATTGTCTTTCACACTTGCATTAAGCTTCTTTCCTTCATGAACTTTAAGACCAAACTTCAGAGTAAAAGAATACTGAGAGTGTATACATGTGCATGACATGGCCATTAACTATGAAATACAAGCTAATGTATTGATCAAGATTCTGTAGTTTGGCAGCTGCAGATATTACCCACACAACATTAGCCATGTGCCCCCTTCCAAAGGACATCTTGAAAATATGAGTTAGCTTGAACAAGTTTGCAGTAATGTAAGACAAACAATGAGAGAAGGCCAAAGAAAAACCTTTACAAAATCACACAACTGGAAGGGATCAAAAGGCCACCTAAGGCTAACTTCTAACATTTAGGACAAGCCTTCTGGGCCCTTTTCAGAACATGGGGGGTTGAGAATCACCTATTTGGATGCTTTCTGAAACCAACAATTTCTAGTATGTGAACAACAGAAGTTGCTTGTAATAAAATTCTTTTTTTTTCTTATAGATAAACTAGGTGTTGAGGAGCATCTGCACAAACATGAAACCTACTATTTGTATCATGAAACAATACATCCTAAGAAGATGGTATATTGGTGATTTTTAAAATCAATTTTAATTGGGTCCTAAGCCTAGGGTTCCTACTCCACCACCAACAATCCCTGGGAGCTTTCTGGGGCAGAGACTGGCATGCCAGCATGCTGCCGTCACTTTTGTCAAAAATCAGATGTAATGTTATAATTGGGGGGGGGGGGCTGTAGGATCTGCAAGAGATTGATGGTTTTACCATAAAGTTCTTGCAAATCCTGGAGTGTCCTTCCCAGTGCTGTGACCTCACTTCTGATTTTTTGACAAAATGCTTTCATGAATCTAAAGCTTTCCACCAACTTTGGTCTCTGTCAGTTTGACGTAGTAGTTAGGACTGCGGACTTCTAATCTGGCATGCTGGGTTTGATTCTGTGCTCCTCCACATGCAGCCAGCTGGGTGACCTTGGGCTCACCACAGCACTGATAAAATCGTTCTGACTGAGCAGTGATATCAGGGCTCTCTCAGCCTCACCCACCTCACAGGGTGTCTGTTGTGGGGAGAGGAAAGGGAAGGCGATTGTAAGCTGCTTTGAGACTCCTTCGGGTAGAGAAAAGTGGCATATAAGAACCAACTCTTCTTCTTCTTTATTCCCTTGCATGTGTGAACCATCTCCCTATGATAGGATCCTGACAGAGATTATTGGATGCTACACATGGAACACAGAAATAAGTAAGATTCCCATGCTATATCAGTTTGCTAACAGTTTAGTACAACTAACAGGCATTAGATCTGTTCAGTACATTTTAGATTGCTCCCTGGATTCTAGATACAACCTGAGAAACAGTCACCTCATTCTAGACTAGGAGGAGCAATCTGTAAGACACAGGCTGACGCTATGGCCTGTGTCTTACAGAGCAGAGCTAGGCCCAATACAGCTCTTCTGTAGCCAGCAAAAGAGTGGTGTTTGTTTCTGAAATCAGGCTGTTAAATAGTGAAGCTTTAAGGATTCATAAAGAGACATGATATCATAGCCTAGAAATGCAAGCCTAGAAATGCAATCCAAACATCATCCGCTTAGCACTACAAATAGCAAATTTCAACATCCTGGCAAACCAAGACAATGTGTATTACAAAACAGTAGGTAACAGCTGGATCTTTCTGCAGAAGCAGCATTCCCATATCTGAGAAGTGCATATATGACTTCATTCAGGGAGTAGTTTTGTCCTGGCTTTGAAAAAAGCCTCCCATCAAAAATCACCATTTCACTGTGCTCAAGAAGCTCAGCTCAAACTGGAGAGTGTTTTAGACTACAGACCACACGACCAGCAAGCTGCTAGTTAGCTTTGGGTCTTACCACTATGTAGCCCTCCAGGGCTAGAGACATCCTAGGCCACACACCCTTCTTCTTAAGACAACTGTCACACAACAAGAGCAAATCTGTAAATTCTTCTGTTGAAAAAAGGTCAAATAAATAACTGTACAATCCCAAATGACTTTCAAGTACCATCTAACTGCTCCAAGAGTCTTATCCTGCCCTGTGATCGTTAATTAACATTTCTTTACCTCAATGATTCCCCTGCCCTACCAAATGAATACCATCAGCTACATATAGTGCATTTTGAGGCAGCTACAAAATATCAAGGAACTCTGAATACTCACATAGAAAAACCTTGGGATCCTAGGGGCAAGCCTTTCTGTTTTTACCTTCCACACCAAAGGCACCGGAGAATTCAAAAGAAACACCAACGGCTTTTGGTGGATATTAATGGAAGAAATTGGGTTCAAATGTAAGGTGACCTAGAAAACAAGCAAAAAGAACAACCTACGTTAGAATGTTCAAAAGTTACCGAATAACATCATTTCACATGTACATAGGCTTTTAAAGAGTTCAAATGCTATGGAATTATTATGCCCGTTTTTTCAGACATAGGTGTTGAGCTGATGCAAAAAGAGTACTGCACTTAAGGCTAGCTACTGAGTTTGTTTATTTAATTCATTTATCCCCCACTTTGCTTACCAGTGTAGACCCAAAGTGGCTTACCATATTGCCCCCTTCTCCATTTTATCCTTACAACAACACTGTGAAGAAGTTTAGGCCAAGAATGTCTGACTAGCCCCTCGTCTGAATCCCACAGCTTTCACAGCACAGAGAGGATTCCAAGGTTAATTCTACACTTACTTGGTTTATTCCATTGTGGATCCTGCTGAATTCAGATTGATTTGAACTTGGGTCTTCCTCTATCTCTCCCCCCCCCCCAATGAAACAGAAAAGTGTTCTGCACATGATTAGGGAAGCGCGGGGGCGGGGAGAGCCAAGTGCAGCAGGAGCCTCTTTTCTTGAAAGGGGGGGGGGGGGAGAAGATTGGAGACAGTAGTGAAGGGGGAATAAATCCAAGAGGAACATCTCTGCTGAGAGAAGTTAGGCCTTCCCCTTTAAGGGAAGCCTTGCAACCTGGGAAGGAGGAAGCCTTTGAACTGATGCCCTGACCAATCAGGGCTTTTCCACAGTGTTGGAGGCTCTAGGAGAAAGCAGACAGATGCATGCTTATTCATGCCGATTTTTCAAATATCGAGGCTTATATTCAATCCAGAATATCGTGGGAGAAAGTTAGGGTCACTCTGGATAAATCATGCTTGTTGCAGAGGGAAAATTTAAATCACCCCAAATCAAAATGGAAATCAAATTCAGTGTAGATGGCAGGGATTGAATCGACCTGAGGCTGGAATAAAAGCTCTTTGCAGATTCAGCCGTGGCACCACTCTACCCTTTTGGCTCCCCAAATTCAGGACTCAGATGACATTTGAGCTAGGGAATTAAAAGCTCACAGTGCATACCAGGAGGCCTAGTTCCCAGAACTGACTGAAACATGACACTGGTAGACAAGAAGCACTTCCAGTAGGTTCTCACAACATCCCTGTGAGAGAAGTTGGGCTGAGAGCAAGTGAAAGCCCAAATTCACCATAAGTTTCAGGACTGAGTGGAAATTCAGACCTGGACCTTTCCAGTGCATTACAATCATGAGCAGAGTAAGACCCTTCTCATTCCATGAAAGGCTTTGCAGAGTGCGACTCTGCTTTGGATTGTGCTGCTAGCCTGGTGCTCTATATTCACTTTGAACTTTTAACTGCCATGTTCAGATCCTTGCTCAATCATGAAGCTAACCTGGAAGCATTTCGTTTTCACAAAAGATCAAGAGAAAAATAAGTCAGTAGTTTTTTTATTTGGACCTGGGTCTATACTACCAGGTGCTGCTTAATGGAATCGAAATTGTTTTGTATGAAGCTCTATCCTTCAACTTGCCAAAAAATCTCTGTGCTCTGCCATTTCTGACTCACTCTGGGATCTGCTCCGGGTGCTGCCCAGATACCAGGGCATTCTCTTTTAAGATTTGGCAAGCTCAAGCAGCCTTGGACAGATCACTACCCATTTCTCATGATGAGGTACCTCACAGTGTTTGTTGTGATAATAAACAGCATAACTCTGCCATGTAAAATGCCCTTGGAAGAAGAGAGGGATACAAGCAAATAGAAACTGACTCAGCAGCAATGGAGGAGATCCAGATGCAGTCCATACACTGCCTAGTAGTCTCTCTCTTCTCTGAAACAAGGGCATGCCATCCTGGGGATTTTAACTGTAGCCCCTGCATTGGACAGAGAGGATGACTACAGGTGAAGGGGGCAACTAGCAGCAAAGCCTGTCTATGAATATCCCTTGGCAACCAGAACTAAATTCCTGTCCTCTAGGAAAACTAGAAATTCTTGATTAGGATCCCAAAACCAAAGCTGGATATCTGTTTTTCTTTCAAATTATCCATTACTTAATAATTATGTTGAACAGTAACTGCAATGCCAATTAGAATCCAATACCTCTGACACAGGAAATCAGAGTTTAGGCTGATTTATAGCATCATGATCTGCTGTTTGGCATATGTCCTTCAGTATAGCACAGCTAGCAATAGAGAGAGAGAAACGCCAATGTAACGCTTTCTAGCCTTGTCCCCATTTACTGCTTCATATAATGAGGTTAACAGGATCCAACAAACAGGTTTTGATCAGGTGGGTGTACAAGGTTCTGTGAAGTCAACAGAAGCACAAGTCTTCTGAGCAGGTTTGAGAAGCAGACATGAATGATCCTCTGTGCAGAAATCTAGGATGTGTGGGTTGAACAGTCTTTTGGGAGGAAGTCTAAGAGAAGCCTCACAAACTCTGAATGAGGTCTGCTAATGAAAACAACTCCAGGAAAGAGATGAGATATTTTGGCTCTCGTGAGAGCGTGTGGGCTTCCTCTTGGAGCAATCTGCAAAAGGTGCCTGCTCATGAGGACAGAGCTCTTCAGTCTTATTGGCTTAAAACCCTTCCTTCGCTTATAAAGTGGGCTGTCTGGTGGAGAGGAGGCTAAGGAATACATTTACCCCAGAATACTGACCATCCTCCCCCAATATGCTAGCATATTTCCTTTGAGGGCTACCTAATGACTAAATACATCCCCAAGGGACAAGAGACATGATGAAGAACTCCACTATGTCCGAGGAAACAAGGAGTACCTGAATTATGCTAGATATGAAAAAAATAGCCGGCAATAAGCAGAGGGGTGGGGGAAACACATATAATCACTCTGACTGGGCACAATGAATGTGCTAAGGTGGGGAGAAGGAGAGTGGAGGCAGTATTGTAATAGCTAGGTCCACCTCTAACCTACCGTACACAGAGGATCTGCACTGAACCTACTCGTGTATATCTACACACATAAAGGGCTCTCTTCATGAACTGAGAACCACAAAAAAGCAGTGTTTTATCACAGCAGAAAGCCACACATACACTGACTCTATACACAGCTCCTGGTGGCTACACAGAGATAGAGGATAAAGCCAGCTGCTACCACCCTGCTCCCCCAATCCCATGTATCTTGTTAGAACATGCGTGAAGTCCTTGCATCAATTCAGAGAAGAGAGGACCAAAGCTATTACCAGCTCAATCCTCAATCAGAAGCGTTCATAACTCAGGATAACTCAATGCACTTGCCTGGAGCTTCGCAGAACCTCTCGGCCTTGGGATTCTTTTAGTCTGCATCTTTGAGTGCAAGGACAGATAAGAATGTTAAAATGGCCCTGGAGCAAGCCAAGCTGAGGGGCCCTTGCTGCACTATAAGGCAGCAGTGCAGGGTTGCTCACATGAGTGGCACCAACAATGAGCATTGGCTCAGCCCACTAACTCCTCCTGCAACTCATGGCAGTAAGTAAGGAGGCCACTGAGGAGCAGGCTACTGAGGAGTCTGAGCAAAATCACCGGAAAAGTTGCTGGGCTTGGCTATGCTTGCTCCTGGCTGAAAATGTTTTCAAGAAAATTTCTCTTTAAGTTAAATGGCCTGAGCGGCATAGTGAAAGGAGGCAGTTCTGCACAAGTGCAGGAGGCTTCTAGTTACAGTCCAGTGGATCCTTACGGGACAACACAGCCTTGAGATTTTTTTAGCTTGGATCCCTGAGTGGCACACTGATCCCTGAAGGGGGGCAGCACAGCATGGGTCTGAGTTTCTGGATTTTGTTCAGTACATTCTGGATGGAATGTGCTGTCAAGTCACAACTGACTCACAGCAAACACCCCCCTCCCCAGGGTGTCCCAGGCAGGAAATGAGGAGAGGTGGTTTTTGCCAGTGCTTTCCTCTATGTAGCAACCCCAGTCTTCCTTGGTGGTTTCCCATCCAAGTATTGACCATGGCCAACATTGCTGACAAGCTCAGGCCAAACTGGGCTATTCAGGCTGCCAGTAGGTCCTGACAGCTGGGCAATTTATGTTACACAGACTGGTAGCATCTAATTGTTATAACCCCTGAACCTTAGTTAAAAAGAGAACATCAGTTTCATTTTTCCCAGGCAACGATGTAGCAGTGGTCTCTTTAATAGAGGAGTGAGAGACTTCATAGTAAGCACTTAGTAAGTAATATAACTCATACATGAAAAATGGTCATTATCTACCAGTAAATAATACTTCTATGCGCTTTACATGTCGTTGCAGCTACTAAGACTCTCTTTCAAAAGAGTGTTGCAGACACATTTGATACCAAGGACATAAAAACAGCTGCAAACGGTTCTGTTTCCCTGTGGATTTTAGTTTTGCAGAAGATGGAGCATTACCACAGCAACCAAACTACAAAAACAGACCATGGGCTCATGCCCATTATTCTGGCAAAGCAATTTATATTGCAGGAACAGACGAGGGCATGAATACTGAAAAACAATCAAAGTAAAAACTGCTGCTGAAGTATCATCTTAGTTTGCCATCTTGAAGACCTCAGATCACATGCTCATTATGTTGTTATGAAAGTCAATGCCCAAGGTTTTGTAATGCTGAACCAACCATTCTGGTGTGAAGGACTCCAGATTAATTCACAGTACATTTTTCCAAAACATCCATTACGAATTTGTGCTAATAAACCAGAGCAAAAATATATCAAGTTACAGTGTCCATACTGAGACAGCTGTTCAGAAAGGCGGGGTGGGGGAGGGGGAGGGGAGGACTTTGAAGCCCAAGAAAGTACCTTCAAGTCACAAAACTTGAACATTTTGTTTCCAAAATGTATTTATATAAGCCCAGTTAGTTGTTCTGGTGCAAAGAGAAAGTTTAAGCCTACTGGAATAACGTATGAAGTACCTATTTCAAGTTTTCTTACACCTTCTTTGTCACATATCAGTATATACATAGTTCTTCATCACTGCTTTGCTACACCACATCTGACACATTTTAAGGATTATTCCTCTCACTTCAACATTTTGACCACCACCAAGTTCCACAGCCACAGCCACTTGACACACATCAGTCTTTGTAAGAGGCCAAGTTGTTCCTCAGGAGCTGGATTTGGGCTTGATGTTGATGGCTAATTACTGTCCTGAATGACTTAATCCAGGGGTCTGCAATAGGATTGCCAAGTCCCCCCGTCCCTCACAAAGGAAGGGGGGATAAGGTTGGCAGGTCCGGGTTGGGAAACTCCTGGAGATGTGGGGGTAGAGTCTGGGGAGGAAAGGGACCTCAGTGGGGTACAATGTTACAGAGTCCACCCTCCAAAGCATTCATTTTCACCAAGGAAACTGATCTCTGTAGTGTGGAGATGAGCTGTAATTCTGGGGGATCTCCAGGTCCTACCTGAAGGCTAGCATCCCTAATCTGCAATCAATATCTCCAGAATCCAATGTGACTCGATACAGAACCAAATACAGCTCTTTAATAACAAAAATAAAATATTTAAATAATTTGTAAATTAAGGGAATGGCAGGCAAAGATTATAGTGAGACTTAAGATCTTCTTAGAGATGTTTTACATTGAGGGAACTGAACCATTCACCAACTGAGAACTGTCATAAACCAATCTTGGGTCTATGTGTGTAGGAACATTTGTGTACATGTAAGCATGCTCTTCTTCAGTGCCACTATCCCAGCTAAATCCAGCCTCCCACATTACCAGTGCTTGTGGAAGACTAATAAACGTGTCTCTGAATATGTACAAAAGTCAGAGTTTCTCAGCTCCTTTAGCCTTTCTCTTGTGGATGTGTGCTAGCACGTGCTAGCTAGTTTGAGAAGCAATCTGCTATCTTCCAAAAGGAAACCTTTATTGCTATAGGTTACTGAACTAGAGCATAAGACAAGGGGGAATTATTAGCATGCATAGGAGATACACAGATCATACAACTAAAAATCATATAACTAAAATAAACCATATAAACGTTTTACCTCTTCATCCCTCCTTCAATATGCATGGAACAAATGCAAATCCCAATTTGCACCTGCCTCATGCAGGGAGATCTGATTTTAGCATTTAAAGAATGATAACTGGATGTTCCAACCTTTTAACCTTTTTTGCCCTAGCTCTTACTAAATCCAGATTAAGGATCCTCGCTCCTACATGTGGTAGTGAACCCATATCTCTCAATCATCCGAAGCACACGTTCTACAAAAATCAATACCCAGATATGGCAGGCAGGGCAAATGGTTATCCCTTTGCAGAAAGCATCTCTCATTCATCTCTTGGTGGCTTTTATGGCCCCCTTCCCATAGAAAGCAAACAGTTGTCAGGATCTCAGGAAGCTCCCAGTGAGTATTTCAGCTCTGCCGCATCCTTGCTGAGATACAGTGGCCAGAACTAGACACAGTGTTCCAAATGAGGCCACACTATAAATCAATACAGCAATATTACAATATTGGCCATTTTATTCTAAATCCCTTTCCTATTAATTCCTAACACAGAGTTTGCCACCGCTACAGGGAGTTGACACTTTCACAGAACTCTTCACAACTTCAAGATCTTTCCCCTCTGTCTCAGCAAGTTCAGCCCTCATTAGCCTATATTTGAAGTTGGGATTTTTTGTCCCAATGTGCATCACCTTACATTTACCAACAATGAACTTCATTAGCCACACTGCTGCCCAATCACCCAGTCTGTGAAGGTCCTCCTGGAGCTCTTCACAATCAGCCCTGTTTTTTACCATCCTGAATACTCAAGTCTTTATTATTACGGTACTAGAACAGTAAACAAATTACAAGGTACATAAAAATATCTGGCATTAACAAGATAAAAGAATCATTGATAACTTAAATATTATAAAAGATAAAACATTCCAGCTATAAGAATCATTCTGGTTTTAAAACTCACAAGCATTATCTCAAGCAACTGAGACTATCTCTACCTAAGTTGCTCCGAATCCAACCAGCTCTTCCTTGTTTTGATTGCTCTCCAAGCAAATCTGGCCATACAGAAGTTATTTCTGTGCTTTTGTCTGACAACATGTCTGTGATTGCCTCTGAGTTGGGCTTATTCTGTAGGGAGGATATAAGTTCTCCCCTGAATTGATCGTATAGCCTACATTGGAGTAATACATGTTCAGATGTCTCAATGCTGAATAATTTGATGTCATCTACAAACTTGGCCACTACACTACACCTAGCTGGCATGGGGGCACAGGACACAACACTGGCATGGCTGCAATCCTTCCTCCAAGGTCAGAAGGTGGTAGTGGTGGGGGAGAGCACCTCCCAGTAATACACCCTGACCTGTGGAGTCCTGCAGGGAGCAATTCTCTCCCCGATGTTGTTTAACATCTAAATGTACCTTCTCACATAGCTAATCCGGAGTTTTGGCCTAGGGTGCCATCAATATGCTAATGACACCCAGCTGTATCTGCTCAAGCATAGTCAACAGGGGAGGTGCTACAACTCCCAGATCAGGATGGGATCCAGCTAACAACTTTGACCACTGTCAGGAGCCTGGGTGTGATCTTGGACTCGTTATTGATGGAGGCCCAAGTCACAAATGCCAGGCTTTCGACCACCTTCACCAGGCATGGCAGTTAGTGCCCAACCTGGCCACCAAGATCCATGCAACAGTCACTACTAGGTTAGACTACTTCAACACGGGGCTACCCTTAATTCTGATCTGGAAAGTTCAACTGGTCCAGAATGCAGCTGCCTAGGTCCTTACATTTGACCAGTGCTCTCCCAGCTGTACTGTGACTTTCCTGGGTTCTTGAACTCTCCCCCCCCCCCACTCCCCGCTCCCCGCTGAGAATGGGGCTATTTAACACCAGCAGGGGCTTTGGGAGAGGTCGGAATCTCTTCTATCCAGCAAGCAGCATGAAGAGGAAGATGACAGATAAGCCCCATGATTGGTCCTCATTGGAAGTGTGCCCTATCTATATTGGCAGCATGCCCCAAGGAGGGCCAATCAGCGAATGAGTTGTCTGCATGCAATTTCATCTTTATAATGTTTAGTGTTGATAGTGATGATTTTATGCTCTTATGTTCTATGATATTACAATTGTTATGAATCTTAGGATTTCAAAAAAGTACAGCCATTGTTTGCTGTTCTGGAACCCACTGTTTTCCTTGTTTTCCTTTTTCTTTCAGACAAAAAAGCCAAATACCAACAGCAGAACTTTTGGAAAAGAAAATTATCCGCCCATATAAATTAGCCCAACACAGGCAAATCCCACCAAACCAGACACAGAACTGCAAAGTAAACTTCTAGCAATGCTTTAATCCAGAAAACACTATGGAAAAAAGTTTTAGTTTTTTTTTTTTTAATCAAATTCGTAATATAATGCATGTGATCTCCGTTATGTGGAAAGAACAGCATTTGTACTTAATCTTTAACAGATGGTTTATTGAAGGGAAAACAAACTTTATTAATGTACACTTAGACACTAGAACTCCCAATCAGAAATGTTCTAATGATGAAAAAGGCGCTTTTTTTCTCTACCCAATTGCTTCGCATAACTGAAAGCCAGAAGACTTTTTGGGAAGGTGGTCAGCCATTCATCCTGTTCTCACTGAGAAACAACTGGGAAGCTTTCAAGGAAATCAAGGGATCCTAGGGGCACAGTGTGAAAATGAAACAGGAAACGATTGTCACGGTTATCCCATTCTGAGTTAAACAGTGAAGCAAAGCTAGGCTTTGAGGCTTGCTTTTATTTCAAATTAAAATTTGGGGCCATTTCAGTGCTGCTAAGAAGTAAGAGACTGAGGGAACTGGCACAGGGTAGGTATGTGCAAACTTTGTCACACAGCACGGCTAATGTCTTCAGCTCTTGTCTGCCTTCCAATTTGGAGCACCTGCTGTGCAGACTGCCATTTATACTAAGTTATGCCAAATTATACAGTATTTTAGCACAGCACATTCATCTTATGCTGGGCATACTGGAACTAATTTTGTGTGGGATAACAAGGTCATGTATATTATATACCAGTACTAAGAAGGGTCAGTTGGAGAAGCCAAATCTAGGACCAAGGAAACGACATCCTTTATTTGCAGTAGTGCAGGGTAGAGCTGTGTAAACGCACAACGTCTATCAGTGGCTCTAAAACGGTGGTGCAAGGAGCCTCTTTTCATTTTAAAATGTTCACAGTCTCCTAAACTCTTCTTTCTTCCTATGCTGGTTTTCACCAGCTGCCAGACAGTCCCATTCAAAGCGTGTGGCACCCTTTTTGCTGCTGTCTTCAGAACAAATGACAACCGCTACACTTTACTTAAACTTATTTTTAAAGGGTTAGCATGGTCTATACATGGCCTACTATGTCAGGTCTCAGTCACAATTCAAAAGGCTCTGGCACAAATTCTAATCAATCACATTTAATTCCAGGATATCAAAATTCCTCTGTAAATCCCATGCCTGAATAAACAGTGACCTTGTGTATTCATGGCGTATGCCTACTGCATGTGTTATTGTTGGTGGTGACCCCAAAGGGCTTTTAACGCAAGAGCCTTCAGGGGTAGTTTGCCATTGCCTGTCTCTGTGCAGAGGCCTTAGTGGTCTCCCATTCAAATACAGACAAGAGCCAACACCTGCTTAGCTTCCAAGATCTGATGACACCATCCAGATCAGGCCAATTCTACTTGTGAGAGGTTAAATGAATAAGCAGCAGTTTTAGTCAGCATAAAAGCTGCCAGCCAGCCTTCTGTGGCATTCTGAGCCTAAGTTAAAACATGTAGCAACACCCACTGAGTTTAGGTAAGAAATTATGCCTATGATGACTCCCTCAAAAATGAGAACCTGTCCTTCCCAACCACAAAGTGTGTAGAAGGAGCATACCGTAACATAAAGTCTACTATTTATACTGAAACTACCCAATACATTTGTTTTCTTGTCTGAATGCAGATATGGATTTATGAGCTTTCAAAAATGAAATACCATCACCTGCAGAATATTTTGGGTTTACAAATAAAATCCATCACACCAGAGGGAGATCAACAGGATTCCAAAACAATGAAAAGCATCCTTGGGAGGCAGAAGCAGACCGTTGCTCGTTAAATAGAAAACATTGGCTTGCTTTAAATCTATTTAAAGCACAAGGCCAACTACCCCATGGAGATCAAGAGCTCCAGCATGAGGCCTGGATTTTTATTTATTTATTTATTTTTTTGCGAAGCTGATACAACAGAACCTGACATTTAAAAGACAAACACTGTTGTAACATGGAACAATGAAGTGATTAGCTATACTTCAATTGTGACTGCACGGTTCTACAATGTATTTTATATGTGCATTGTCATTTTAGTACTCTGTACTGTTTCTGCTCCAACTATGATCTGCATTACCATTAGACTTATATGTTTAATCTTACTGTGCTAGCCCATATATAATACTGATCTGTAGGCCAGGCACTAGAACAGGCTGGAGTGTCTTGATGGCCTTGGAAAGGTTTCTCAAACGGGTGGCAATTAATTTTAATCTATTCTTAAAATTTGTTAAACATTTATTGGGTGATATGACCATGTGTGGCAATATTGACCCACCCCTCTCTAAATAGTCAATTATGGCTCTGGGAAGGGTATGTGTGTGCATAGCTTTGCTTCCTAACCATATTCTGCATGATCGCACCACTTCTGGGGTTTCTTGAAGGCTGAAGAATGTTTCAGGGGTTAAAAAGTTGAGATAGTTGAGAAAGGCTGCACTAGAATATTGAATAATTTCATTGTTTTGAGGCCTATAAATAGTTTTTAACAATTTTGTAATAAATACATGTATTTTTCATATAACTGGTTATTTTAATTTAATCATTAAGCCTTTTCTGTTTTGATTCTTTTAACATTTGGGTTCTTAATTCATGTTTTGGGATTTTTTCTCCCTTCTTCTTGACAGACACAGCACACTAGAATACATGCTTTTAATAAAAGGAGTTGAAGTATATCTTCAAAATTTAAGCCACAATACATGCCCTGTGTCCATAGGGGGAGAGGACTCAACGCTTCTACCATCACCATAAATGAGCAGCAAATTAATCCTTGTGAAAAAATTTCCTTGAAGTAGCCTGCACTTCAGCTAACAGCCTTGGGAGAATTCCAGAAGTATCACCATCCTAGTAATTCAAAGAAGAAGAATGCATGTAGTCCAAGTATCAAGCACAGGTGGACTAGTCCTTTGATATACCGAGAAAGCTCCTGATGAGTTGCTGCCCTAGAGGCCACAGGCTGTCAGAACACGTGCACCACAGGGGCTCTTCCTCTCTCCTTGCTTTCCCCTTGCTTTCTTTTTAGATAACAGTTGGAAAAGATACAACGGTAACCTATCATGCCATATGGTCTTGAGCCTCAGATGTAGTTTGCTACCCACTTTGGGTTGCATTCCCAAATAACCAAACTCAGAGAAGACCTAGGCCCATTCCACACACGTTGGATAATGCACTTTCAATGTGCTTTTGCGACTGGCTTTTCTTGTGTGCAATAGGAAAATCTACTTCTAATGTGCAACGTTTGTGCACTGGTCCCAGCTCATGGGCCATTACTAGCCTCACACCACCTATGGCAGGGGTAGTCACACTGCGGCCCTCCAGATGTCCATGAGCCCCAGCCAGCATTCATGGGAATTGTAGTCCATGGACATCTGGAGGGCCGTAGTTTGACTACCCCTGATCTATAGGCTGCGCCTTGATCAGAAGGCTTGAACTCTCTTCAAAGTTCTGCTTGTCTACTATTGGTCTCATCCTGGTGACCATGCTATACTCACTCAGATGCTTTTGCTTTAGCAGTACTTGACTCTGCAACTACATAATCCATGATTATTAGAAGTTGCATGTAAATATAAACAGGAAAGGGTTCTCCCTCTCATAAACACAGTTTTTAAATCACTTTTTCTCGTTCTGTACAGTTTACTCATAAAAGAAAAGCTTTAATAATGAGCTAAAGTAAGATTTAGGCTGCTGATTCACATAAAAGTAAAATAATTTCCCTCATTCCTCGGTGGCAGGGCGGAGTGACCCAGAAATTGTGTATGTTTTCCTTCTTCTTAGTACTTTCAAGAAGATAGAAGAGATATCACTGATTTTATTAATCAAGACTTCTCTCACTGGTTAGAACAATGGCTGGAAGAGTTTTGTTCACCACAGAGCTCAGTATTCTCTGCACATTTTGCCCAGTATGCTGGGATCTATAGGTACTTAATTTGGGTTCACCGCTCCTACCCAAAGGATAGCTTATATATCTAAAAGGTTTCAAGCAATTCCATCAGACTTTCTTTCCAGATGATATTCCCTTACTTAATATAGGGGAAATTCAGAGATAGAAGATCTTATAAATTATATTTTAATTTGCCCACCTAGGAATAAGTTCTTGATGAGGATAATTCCTAATGTTCCTGCTATGTCAGAATATGATATATTGATTTTCCTGGTTTCTGACATTGGCTACTAGGAAGATAAGAGAAAAAGCTGTTAACGAGCAAAGTTTGTTTCTGTGTTTCTGAATTTGGGAAATATGGGTAGAGTTCTATTTGTTTTAGCATATGTGCTGTAAGCTGGATACTTATTTGTCTGAGCTTGGAAAATAATGGTATAATTTTGCTTGTTATTTGTGGTATTTATGGGGGGGTTCCTTCTATGGTTGTTTGTATATTGTGAGGGCTTTTGGCCAATGAAAATAAATTTTACTACTCATTAAAATATTTAATTTTTAAAAAATATTTAATACCCCACTCTGGCTGGGGTGCAGCTTAACACCATGCCCTTGGCCAGAAATTTGGGTGTAATTATGGATACCTCCCTTCCAATAGAGGCCCAGAACACAGGTGTAGCTCACACAGCATTTTACCATCTTCATCAGGCTAGGCTACTAGCGCCCTACTCGCCCTCGGACTGCCTGGATACAATGATGCATGCAACAGTCACCTTCAGATTAGATTTCCGTAACTTGCTCTATGCGGGCCTACCCTTGTCTTTGACCCGGAAATTACAGCTGGTACAAAATGCAGCTGCCAGGGTCCTTACTGGTACATCTGGGAAGGCCCATATTCAGGCTTTCCTGAAGCAGGCTTTCCTGAAGCAGATTGCCAGTTGTGGCCTGGATCAGATTCAAGGTTTTGGTATTAACCTTTAAGGCCATCCATGGCTTGGGCCCTGCCTACCTGAGGGACCACTTGTCTGCTTATGCCCCTTGCAGTGATCTTTGCTCTGCAGGTTCAAATCTACTTGTGGTTCCTGGCCTTAGAGAAGCACACCCGGCCTCGACCCAGGCCAGGGCTTTTTCGGTCCTGGCCCTGGTCTAGTGGAATGAGCTCCAGGAGAGCTGAAGGCCCTGATGGAGCTGTCTCAATTCTGCAGGGCCTGTAAAACGGAGCTCTTCCATCAGGTCTTTGGTTGAGGCCGGCCCTTCAGAGACAACTGGGGCCTCTCCTCCGGCCAGTGCTATTCCACTCTGGAACCTGTACCTGTGAATTGGGGAAGGATTGGGGATTATGCCATCGTGTTATGGTTTTTATGGGGGTTTTAGGGGTTATGATTTATTTTAATTGGGGTTTTCAACTTGTCTTGTGTTACCCACCACAAGTCTCCAGAGAGTGGCAGGATAAAATATCTAAATAACAATAATAATTTTGTTTCTTAAAATGTAATCCAGGAATCCAGACCATTCAACTGCCCAAATGTGCCCGACAGCAGGGCAAAACTTGTATAAGTGAACAACATAGGCTGAAACACTTTAGCCAGGTTGCTATAGTTTCAAAATTCCCCAGAAGCTCTCCCATCACCAAGAAGACAGAATGAACACATGTCTACTCTTACACTATCTGTAAATTGAAATCTCACAGTGCAATCCCAAGCAGGTCTATTTAGAACCTTACTGGAGTTCACTCAGTAAGGATTTCTCCCCAGAAAGTCTTCTTAGAACTACACAGTTAACGTGTTGTCATAAGTAGAGAAGGAGCATTAATCAGTAAAACCATGGCTGAACCAAGTCCAGTCATGATTATAAATGAACAAGAACAATATATCAGTACTACTGAAAAGCTAGACATAAAAAGATGTTTAATCTGATTTTTTAAAAATTAAAATGCTTACTATCGTTATTTTAACTTGGATACCTTGGCAGGATATTTAACAGAACTGTTTTAGCAGGCTTATTATGGAATGGGGCATTTTAACTAGAGTTCTACTGCAGAATATCTGCCTTCTTGCAAAATTAAAGGTCAGCTGAGTCCACAGATTACACACTTTCCCAGCTGTGTAAGAAAGAGGCAGATCATTTTACAGGTGCATTTCAGAAAAGGGGGAAAAAATTACCCCGGTCAAATGCAGGAAATGTCAAATTTAGAATGAAAAGGTATGTTAGAAATGTAAAACAAAGTTCCCTCCCCCCATCTTAGAGCTAGTATAAAATAAATGCAAGCCTTTTGAGTCACAGGGGACTGAAAACAACATTTGAGCTTTATGACTGGGCTTTGAGAGGTATGTCTACATTCAGGTATTACAGAGTTACAAGAAATGTGGTAGGTGTTAAGTTTAAAAATATATATATTTATATAATTGATATCGGAGTACTTCCAGTGGTTTTGGCCTCCTTCCTTCCATTTTAGTGAGTGAAAGTCAAGCTTGAGTTACTGGGATTTATAATATTAAAGTAAATTTAGCTGCTAATCTACACATACACCTGGTATCACAACTAGATTTCTAATTGCTTGTGGATAAATGCATTATTTATCCCACCAGTATTTAATTTCTCAGCATCTTCTCTATACATTTTCCACATATCTTGCTTGTAGATACTTCTCTATAAATGGCTCCAGGTTTTCAAAACAATCAACAAATGCTAGATAATTTGATTGTTTAAACTGCATTGGCCCTTCCCTCTTTTGTTCTCTCTTTCTCATGCTTGGGAATGGTCTCAGATCCTGTCAAGTATCTGTGAGAAAAGATAATCAATCCTTCCTCTTACTCTGCTGTCTTTTTTTTTTTTTTACCACTCTGCCTTGAAACAGTTAGTTCTTATCTCTTCAAGAAAGAAAGTTGAAATGTTTCTGCTGGACGTGAAGCTCCAAACAAACAGATTTCTGGCTGACATACGGCTTCCTCTGAAAGTGCTGGTGGACAAAAGGGACAAGAGTTCCAAGCTTAATGACCAATAATTTTTGAGCCAGCTTAGAAAATAGTCCTAGAAAGACTTCAGTCCAGAATAAACAAGATAAGGAGGCCACATGAAACACAACAGTTTTCTGTGTGCACAGGAACACTGCAGCTTACTCACTGGGTCAAAGGAACCACAGGAGGTATTTATGAAAGCAGGAATATAGCAAAAAGCATGGAAACAATTAAGGAAACATTTGCAATTTAATTAAAGTTCCACCTACTGCTGTATGCTGTGCTTTCTCTGCAATGGTATTCACTGGTACTGAGAACTGGCACCATTCTTAGGGCTCTCCCAAGTCCTGATACTTGTGTACTGACTGGACCCCAAGAACAGCCTAGTGCAGAAGGAGCAGGGAAGTGGTAGAAACTGGTGCAATTTTATACAAGAGTACTGGCTCCCCCCCCCCCCACACACACACACAAGCACTGGCTGTATGGCTCATATATATGATCTGTATTATTGAATGAGATCAAGAAAATCATCCTTAAGTGCTGTACAAGGGAAGAACAGCAGACTCCCTAAACCCAGTCATGAAAGCCTCAGCCCTTTCAAAATTATACAGGTTAAATGATAATAATAAGCCTCAATTTATAGGCCTTAAATCAATAGGGGGTAGAAAGGAACCTTGCTAAATACAAGTTGTTTTTTCTTGTCACTTTATAATAACTGGTATAAATTGGTAGCCAAAAATGGAAGATACTGTCTTATCATTCTTTCTAGAATCAGCATCTACCCTAAACTTAAACCATTTTAGGAAATTTCACTGTCATTAATTTATACACGCATATGAATGTTACAAATGTGGATAAAATTTCTACAGATTCATCTTTACAGACGAGAAGAAATCACTACAAAGCAAACATTGCAATCTAGTCTTCTCCAGAAGAGTCTTGTTCAAATGTACTGGCCATAAAGCAAGTTTTGAGTCTCTTGGGGACTAGAGGATGTTCTGGCTTCACAATCTCAAAGGCCAAAAAGCTGAAAGTTCACAGCAATGAGGCTCTATCATCTCTGTTCTTGTGGAAACAAATGAAGACATGGTCAACTTGAAGACTTCTATTCTTTTCTACTGCCAACCATATGCTGTCATCTGGACTGACTCCAATGGCCCAAAGTGTGAGAAGTTTTAAACTATGTACCGTCATATGATGATGATGATGATGATGATGATGATGATTTAATTTTTAGACCGCCCTTCTCCAAACAGGTCTCAGGGCGGCTTACAACATAAACAGTTCAAACACAATAAAATCCCCATGAAAACCTCAATTTACGTCAAACAACAAGTCACATATAACATATAAGCGGTGGTGGTCACAATTCTAATCGTATTTACCCGACTTCCCCCCAAGTTCAGCCTGGTGGGGAGAATTATATTCAGAAGAGGGTGGCGCCAATGCAATAGATCTAACAATGATCTCAATGTTAGAGATCTCAATATTGGAGGGGATCCTCCAATGGATTAGTGGGAGAGCTGCCCTGGCCTCAACCATATGCCTGGCGGAAGAGCTCCATCTTGCAGGCCCTGCGGAAAGCTGGTAGATCCCGCAGGGCCCTTAGCTCTTCTGAGAGCTCATTCCACCAGGTTGGGGCCAGGACTGAAAAGGCCCTGGCCTGGGTTGAGGCCAGGTGAACATCCCGTGGGCCCGGGACAACCAGTAAATTCATACCCGCAGAGTGGAGTGCTAATCTGGAAGTGACCGTTGCATGGATCACTGCGGCCAGGTGTTCCAAGGACAGGTAGGGCGCTAGTAGCCGGGCTTGGTGAAGATGGAAAAATGTCGTCCGAGCTACATTGGTGACCTGAGCCTCCATAGAGAGGGAGGCATCAAATGTCACCCCCAAATTCCTGGCAACTGGTGCAGGTGTTAATTGCACCCCGTCCAGGCATGGGAAGCACGCTTCCTGGTCCTTTTTTTTTACTAGTTTCAAAGCCCAGTCCTAAGAATGGGCCTTGAAAGGGTCCCCGCCAGGCATGGTAAGGTGGTTTTGGGTTGCAGCTCGCAGCCGGATCAAGTGGAGCGAGTGGCGGCTGGCCAGCTTGTTAGCAGGCCTGGGACAGAACTCCTTAGCAGGCAGGCAGCCTAGCAGGCCAAAAGGCCCTCATTAGCAGGGACAGCCTAGCAGGCCAAGAGGCCCTCATTAGCAGGCCCTCCATTACGACCTTTTGTCCAGGGCCTTCTCCCCTTACCTGCTGCTGGCTCTAGGCACTGAGGCATGTCTGAGAGCAAAGAGGCTAGTCCAGGGATGGAGGGCGGGAGCTGCAGGGGCAGGGCCAATGCTGGCTGCACCCTGATTGACCCTATATTCCAACTTGGACAGCTGGACATGTTCCACCCCCCAGGGCTGTTTCACAAATATATAGAGGAACCATGGATAAGAATTATAGAGTTGGGGATTGTTTTAGGATTATTATTATTAAGTGTTTTGTATGTGGTTTTATATTGGATATCTTGTTTTATGTTATATTTCTTTTTGTGAACTGGTGCGAGCCAGCTTGCTGGGAGCAGTGGTATATAAATCCAATTAATTAATTAATTAACTAACTAATAAGTTGGTCTTCAGCAAACTTGAGAAGAACGGCAAACTATCTTTGCTCTCTTCAGGCAGAGCACCATTAGGGATTTCATTGTACAGGTGGACATTAAAGACTGTTGTCCTGGTATTTCCTGTGATCCCTCTTAACATTTCCTTGCCCACTTGGGGTTTTCAGGGGCATGTGAAGGGCATCAGGAGCATCAACAAGGCCTTAGACCCAGGTTACTACAGCAACTGAAGGACATCCTGGAACTCCTCAGAGAAGTGCTGACAGGCAAAATAGGCAGCTTCTTGATGAGTCTTTTTGTTTTCTTCCTTCTTAAGGAGAAGCAGTGAGTGCTGGTGATTTGCTACAGGCAGGATTTCACAATCCAGGCCGCTCCCTGGTCACTGACCACCAAAGTCAAGTCTTTGCCCCTCCCACTCAGCTTTTTGGACCTCCTGTACCTTTCCCTCAGTGGCACTAAATGTGAGAAGACACTTTCTTGTCCCACATCTATCTCACAGGATTTTTGTCTGGATAAATGGAGAGGAGTGCTGTGAAGGAAGTTAAATGAAGCAGGGTAGAACTGAAGCCCTAAGCAAAATAAAAGGCTATAATATTGCAAATGGCTTCTAATTTTATTTTACCTAGCCTAGCCTGGCATGTCCATTCACCTTAGATTAAATACTCTTTTGTCCTATTGTTTGTGATAAGGGTCCAAAAGATGGTTTAAAAGACTGAGAGCAATCTTAAATAGGTCCACCCAAAATACTACTTCGGTCCATTCAATGAGGCTTATTCCTAAGAAGGTTTTCGTAGAATTGCAATGGAGGTCCCAAATGTTTTTAACTTTCAATTTATTATCTCAAAAATTGTAAGAAACATTGTGAATATATAGAAGATAAAAATAAGATGTGTATCCCCAGATGCTCAATTTACAGTGTACATCTAACCAGGTAGAAGACAAAGAAGAAAGAGAAGAAAACAATTCAAAACCATGTAATGTACAGATCTAAAAGATTACTTTCTGATGTAAAGAGAGGATCCAAATCCAAACTGAAGCACTGTCACATCAGTTTGTCTTTCAAGAAGGCAACTTGTTTTTAAAATAGTCACAGCAGAAGAACAACCAATAGCAACACATCACAAAGAGACAATTCCTTTGTCTCAGGGGACGATGGTAGAATTGTCATGAAATAATAAGCAATTCTCATGTGCTAAGCAGGAGTCCTGTATGGCCTCTGATGGCTTCAAGAAAGCAAATTGTTCCAACAGAGGACATGAAGAAATAAGCTTCTGTCATCACTTAGCACCATAGGGAACAAGCATGTGATAAGTGCTAGCTTAATATTATGCTGCCAACGGTAGGAACAGCTTATCAAATGATCTGCCTTTCAGTGTTTTGACAAAACCTAACTTCAGCCCCTCTTGCACTTGTCAGTTACCAATTGTACCCTTTCTCAAAACTCACATCTCTCCTTTTCCCCTCCAAAGCATTAATTTTGAGAAATGTTGGCACAAATATTTTCCCCATTAAAACACTTTTCACAAATATGATGGAGAGTCTGCAGTCTGTTGTTTATACAGACATGCTATTATAATTTGCCTCTTCTAACAGCCCCAGATATGAATAGCCTTTTCCCATAATGGAGATGGCTAAAGATACCAAGAGCTCTGAGCTTTTATCTCACTGAGCCTTCCTATGTCGTAGGCTTAAAGTTCAACCCTTCATAACTACAAGGAAACAGTGTTACACACCACTGTGCTGTGCTGTGCATTCTGCTTCAAGTTTGCTCAAATTGCATCCATCTTCTACTTCTTTTACACAAAGAAAATCCCAGTTCATCACGACAGAAGAACTGACCTTTTGTATCCTGCTTTTTACTACCTGAAGGAGTCTCAAAACAGCTTCCAATCACCTTCCCTTCCTCTTCCCACAAGAGATACCCTGTGAGGTAGGTGACGCTGAGGGAGCTTTGAGAAAACTGTGACTGGCCCAAGGTCATCCAGCAGGCTGCATATGGACGAGTGGGGAATCAAATCCATGAGACTGCCACTCTTAACCACTATACCAGGCTATCAAGGAAAAATGGCTGCAAGCCATTTCAGCAATGATGTCATCCCCTCCTGCTTAGAAGGGGGGGGGAAGCAAAATGGACCGCTAAAATGGCTGCCAGCAGACAGGCTAGCATCCCTTTAAATCCTGTTTCATTTCCCACCTAATTGGGTAAGGGGACCTAAACCTAACAACTGACAGGCTCACAGTCTATTTTGCTTCCACCACTTCCAAGTGTGAGGAAGCAAAATTGATCAATGAAAAGGTTTGCAGTCATTTTAGTCTGACAGCAGGGTGGGCAGTCCCATCTGCTGTCGGCCTGAAATGGCTGGCAGTCATTTTAGCAGTCCTTTTTGCCACCCCTAGGAGACCAGCCTAAACTAACCAGTTCATTTCAAGACTTTGGACTAGGTTTGGTTTGGGCGTTTAATTCGAGAACACCTCGAACCCAGAATTGAACTGGAATTTTCCGGTTCATGGCCATCCTTACTTTTCACAACCAACTAAAATACTGATAATACTAAAACTATGTCTGTCCTACTTAATAGTTACTGTTTGCTAATTAACTATAACAAAATATAACAAAATATGTAATTTGAGGATGGGAATATTCATCACTTAACTAAAATATGCTACTAGAAATTAAGCCCGCTGTGGTATAAATACAGCGGGCGCTAGGTGTGGCAGTCAGTGGTGGCGGGTGGCTGGGCAAGCTGGCAGAGCTTGCTGGGCTGGTGGGTGTAGGTCTTGGGCCAGGCTTTCCTGAGGGAAACTCACCGTGGGTGGGGTGCGGCACAGGGCAGCGGCAGCAGTGAGAAGGCGAAGTGGAGATCGGCGCCGCAAGTGGCAAGGCGCGGCTGGCAAGGGCAGGACTGTGAGTCGGCATGTGTGCACGTCCGCGGCAGGCTCGTTGTTTCGGCTGCCATTTTGGGGGCGCGTGGCGAGGCGTCCGCGGGGCGTTGGCTGTGGAGCAGGTGGGCGGCAGCCTGCGAGTCCTTGGCAGCATGGCGGAGGACGGGGCCTGGCTGCAATGGCGGCGGCAAAGGTAGTCGCCAGGCATCGAAGCAGGGAAGCGGCCCCAGGAGCGTGGGGCGTGGACGCAGAGGCGACGGCGAATCTCGGGGAGAGGCGGCAAAGCGGCAAGTAGCAACTGTGGAGGGGGGAAGGTCACAGGCGGCGGCGGGCGGCCACGGGCGTTCGCGGTGGGGGTGGGAAGGGCGGGGATGGGCGCGTCCGGGGAGGCGGAGTAGGTAGGAGGAGGATTGTTGTAGAAGGGCAGTTGCTGGGCGGAGGGAAAGCACTTTCCCCCGACCCCAGCGGCGTGGGGTGAGCCTCCTCCCTGGCAGCCATCCGGCGAGGATGGCGGTTCGGGAGGACTGGTGAGTTGGAGGTGCGGCATTCGGGAGATGGGCCAAGTGTCCAATAGGGAGGCACGCTTTGCGCGCCTCCCAATTGGACACTTGGCCCTGGAGTGCCACTTGGAGGAGCGAATCAGGAGCCGCTCCTGATTCGCTCCTCCGAGTTTTTATCCCGGACCGAGCCCACCCTAACTCCTCCCCACCAGCCCTTACTACTTTATTTAGTCGGCGGCGGCCGTGGCGCCGTGGGCGGTTTTAAGATTATGAACACCTAACAAACACAGGTCTCTTTAAAAAAAATAGTAATGTTATTTTACAGTTTTGAAATGCTGTTCTTCTGCCAGGGGGGCATTATTTCCCATTTTTCCCCTTTACATGTTGAGGCAAGTCAAGGAACTGTTCTTCTCACTTTAAAGACTACATATCTTATATTTTAGACAACTCTGTACAGCTGCAAGAGCATTTCAGCACTTAAGATTAACTATCTATTTCACTAGGATAATTCTACTGTGGACCATTCATGAAATATGTTATGAAGATGAGGCTCATGAGACCCCTGAAGATGATTGCACATTAATGACTAAGATTTCCAAACTAAACTCAAATGCCATTTTCTTTAAAACTCTCCAAGTGAGTCTAATGTTGTTATTGTCGCCTCCATTTTGTCTGTAAACCGTGTTTTAATTTATAAGCCTTCTCAACTTGACTTTTATTAATTAAAGATGTCTGTTCATGATTAAGGAAGATTTAACAATACATCTACACAAAAAGTATAAAGAGACCTTTCATCATTAAAGCATTCAAGTCTAAGCTTTAATTATGCTCTCAGGTGCCAATTTCCACGGTTTGTTCATTACCGATTTTTACAATATTGCAGTATTTTTGCAAGCATTAACCATTTAAACTACAATATATTTCCAAACCATTTTTAACCTCTGTCTCTCAGCAAGATTCAGCTGTCTGGAGAATAAATAATTTTCATTAGCTTTAGCAGGCTCTCTGAGCTTGCAACGAGATTTTAAAAAATGGATCCCTTCTGCCTGGCTATGTGTGAGAGACTTTTTGTTCGCTACACATTCTCAAGGGAGTGTCAAAAATGTAACCACAATATGTTGTATATTTATGAGAACTACATTGCAGTGCAATGTTTAATGCATGAGGCCTATGAGGGATTTGCTGCAAGAAGGCATTTATTTGCACTCCCTCTCAGAATGTCAGGCATATGTAATTTAGCAGAACCCATAATGTGACAAGTTTAAGGAACAAAACAAAAACATACACGTCTGACATGAAGGCAGGTGAAATTTATTTTTTAATAAGATTTACACTATGCCCTCTTGATCACCAAGGTCACGTGCAGGTTTCTTTGCCATATCTTTTAATGTCAGCCACAACAGGCAAGCAGCGCAGAACAAAAAAAAAAGTTGTTTATACTCCCAAGCTTCTCGGATTGTTGTGCATTGAACATATACATTTCTGAATGGAATGGCAGGAAACATCCCTACAGATGAACCAATTCTGCTCTCAATGTGAGGTGATAGAGCCCATGACTTGCCTTGACACGAATGGGCACTAAGCCTCAAATTTCACAATGAGGCGAAAGATAACCTTTGCTCTGCTTTGTTCTCAGACTTCTATCGTATAAGCAAAAAACCTGATCTAATCCAGTTGTTTACACTCTTACTCTCTCCGGTGTCGCCAGCAAGCCTCTCTCTTGCTTCCTGTTCGTTTTCTCAACAGCTATCTCCAAAGGCTACAGTCACCCGTCTTTTAGAAGGATACGGGAAATCAACTAGAGACTGCGGATGTTGAATATGCTGCACAACAGTACACAAGAGGCCGCTAGATAACACTCTGAAAAACACAGGAAAGACAGATTTGGAAACCTTTTCTTGGAAGATAATCAGGTTAGGTGAGCCTATGAAGTAAGGCCACCACCTTGGGATTTAACCCAACCAGTGATTTAGAGCTAAATATTCATAAAAATATCTCTACTGCAGAGGGTGAAATGAAACTGGAGTCTGTTTCCATGGGTTACAGATTTCTCTCGTCATTAAAAGATCAGGGAGATTAGTCAGAAAACACTGTAAGAGTTACCATCATTGCATTTCCTGAGCTATAATCCAGCAAAATGACAGGTGTGTCTACGCATACCCGTCTCTCCAGCTATGGTGGCCTTGATGTTAGCCTGCTTTTTGAAAGTAATCAGAGATTGACCTTGCTTACTACTGAAGTTGCTTTTCTCTCTTTTATACTACATTCCACATGGGGACTTCTGCAATGGTTTACAGTATTTTTTAAAATCATATGCCTAGAAAAAACCCCAGTTTGTTGTCACATTCAGATTTGATCTTAGCAAATTGGAGTTTGTTCCTTTCCCAGTAACCAAGATTCTTAATCTGCATTATATGTACATTTGTGCAGGCAAGTTCTTCTACAATACCAGAGAAACATTCCTTTAACAACAATATATCTTTATGATATTTTATTTATGTATACTAAGGCTACAACATTAAACACATTTGGGAGTAAAAGGATTTTTTTTGTTGTGTGCTCCAGACTAGGTGCAGAATCACTAGAGTGGATTGTTGAATATCTTTCTCCCAGATCGAGTCTCCACATTTCCAAATTTTTACATTCAGATACATTACTTCTTCATGGACATTTTTTGAGTTCAAATGCTAGGATGTTATGAATTGTTTTCTCTTTCTCTCTCACCATCACCCTGCTCTGATCTGTTTTCGAAATACTACATAATTAAACAGCAAGGCATTTTTCCCCATCTTCTTTGTGTTGCATCTTTTCATAGCAACTAGAAGAAATGTTCTGTTTCAAGTCCTACAATGTGAAATCTGAATAAGTAACTTACACAGTGCTCAAGAACTCCTGAAATCAGCAACATTTGCTTCTAAACTATATACCACAACAGTTAAGAACTGAAGGCACATCACCAAAACTCAAAAAAAATGAATTTATATATTTCTTTATAGTAGCAATGGCAAATCTCCAAAAGTATTGAGAATAATCTACAACATATTTTCTTTATGCAGGCTTTGCAGAAAGCATGGTCTTCATCCAATTAGAATTCTGTTCCTTGTTCTCTCATATTACAGATGACCTGATTGTTCTGAAAATCTGAAAAGCTATAAAATAAATGCCAAAGATATTTGGACTATTCAAGTTAAGAAACTAACTGTATACTACATGGAAATGTGTGTAAAAGACCCTTGGAAGGGATTGGAATTTAGAATACAGGGGGTAACTCTTTCCCTGTTTATTATTTTTACCGTCCCAATTGCTTTTTACTCCTGAATTGTGTCACATGCCTACCAGAGTTAGTGTATGAGTATAAGTCTATAGAGAAGGAAGTTACAAGAGACTTGCAGAGGAGAAATGGCAAGCTCATCTCCCCTGCTTTTTTTCTGCTCCTCACTCCCAAACAAGCTTCTCTTTAAGAGATGTTGTTGTTGTTATGTGCGAAGTCGTGTCCAACCCATCGCGACCCCATGGACAATGATCCTCCAGGCCTTCCTGTCCTCTACCATTCCCCGGAGTCCATTTAAGTTTGCACCTACTGCTTCAGTGACTCCATCCATCCACCTCATTCTCTGTCGTCCCCTTCTTCTTTTGCCCTCGATCTCTCCCAGCATTAGGCTCTTCTCCAGGGAGTCCTTCCTTCTCATGAGGTGGCCAAAGTATTTGAGTTTCATCTTCAGGATCTGGCCTTCTAAAGAGCAGTCAGGGCTGATCTCCTCTAGGACTGACCGGTTTGTTCGCCTTGCAGTCCAAGGGACTCGCAAGAGTCTTCTCCAGCACCAGAGTTCAAAAGCCTCAATTTTTTGACGCTCGGCCTTCCTTATGGTCCAACTTTCGCAGCCATACATTGCAACTGGGAAGACCATAGCCTTGACTAAACGCACTTTTGTTGGCAGGGTGATGTCTCTGCTTTTTAGGATGCTGTCTAGATTTGCCATAGCTTTCCTCCCCAGGAGCAAGCGTCTTTTAATTTCTTTGCTGCAGTCCCCATTTGCAGTGATCTTGGAGCCCAGGAAAATAAAATCTGTCACTATCTCCATTTCTTCCCCATCTATTTGCCAGGAATTGAGAGGGCCGGATGCCATGATCTTTGTTTTCTTGATGTTGAGTTTCAAGCCAACTTTTGCACTCTCCTCCTTCACCCGCATCAACAGGCTCTTTAGTTCCTCTTCACTTTCTGCCATTAGAGTGGTATCATCTGCATATCTGAGGTTGTTGATATTTCTCCCTGCAATCTTGATCCCAATTTGTGACTCCTCTAATCCCGCATTTCTCATGATGTGCTCTGTATACAAGTTAAATAGGCAAGGCGACAGTATACAGCCTTGCCGAACTCCTTTCTCAATTTTGAACCAGTCAGTGATTCCATGTTCAGTTCTCACTGTTGCTTCTTGATCTGCATATAAATTTCTCAAGAGACAAATAAGATGCTCTGGTATTCCCATCTCTTTAAGAACTTGCCACAATTTGTTGTGCTCCACACAATCAAAGGCTTTAGCATAGTCAATGAAGCAGAAGTACACGTTCTTCTGGTACTCCCTAGCTTTCTCCATGATCCAGCGTATGTTGGCAATTTGATCTCTAGTTCCTCTGACTCTTCGAAATCCTGCCTGTACTTCTGGAAGTTCTCGGTCCACATATTGCTGGAGCCTAGCTTGTAGGATTTTGAGCATAACTTTGCTAGCATGAGAAATTAGTGCAATGGTGCGGTAGTTTGAACATTCTTTGGCATTGCCCTTCTTTGGGATTGGAATGTAAACTGACCTTTTCCAATCCTGTGGCCATTGTTGAGTTTTCCAAATTTGCTGGCATATTGAGTGTAGCACTTTTACTGCATCGTCCTTTAAGATTTTGAATAGTTCAACTGGAATGCTGTCACCACCACTAGCTTTATTGTTGCTCAGACTTCCTAAGGCCCATTGGACTTCACATTCCAGGATGTCTGGCTCCAGGTCAGTAACTACCCCACTGTGGTCATCAGGGATGTTAAGCTCGCTCTTGTATAGTTGTTCTGTATAATTTTGCCACCTTTGTTTAATCTCTTCTGCTTCTGTGAGGTACCTACCATTTTGGTCCGTTATCATACCCAACTTTGCATGAAACGTTCTCTTCATATCTCCAATTTTCTTGAAAAGATCTCTGGTCCTCCCCATTCTATTGTTTTCTTCTATTTGTTTGCACTGTTCTTTTAAGAAGGCATTCTTATCTCTTCTAGTTTTTCTCTGGAATTCTGCATTCAATTGGGTGTATCTTTCTCTTTCTCCCTTGCCTTTCACTTCCCTTCTCTCCTTAGCTATTTGTAAAGCTTCCTCAGACAGCCATTTTGATTTCTTGCATTTCTTTTTCTTTGGGATGGTTTTAGTTGCTACCTCTTGTGCAATGTTGCGAACCTCCGTCCATAGTTCTTCAGGCACTCTATCAGATCTAATTCCTTAAATCTATTTGTCACCTCTACTGTGTATTCGTCGGGGATATGATTTAGTTCATACCTGAGTGGCCTAGTGCTTTTCCCTACTTTCTTCAATTTAAGCCTAAATTTTGCAACAAGAAGCTCATGATCTGAACCACAATCAGCTCCTGGTCTTGTTTTTATTGACTGGATAGAACTTTTCCATCTTTGGCTGCAGAGTACATAGTCAATCTGATTTCTGTGTTGACCGTCTGATGATATCCATGTGTAGAGTCGTCTCTTGGGTTGTTGGAAAAGAGTGTTTGCTATGACCATTGTATTCTCTTGACAAAATTCTACCAGCCTGTGCCCTGCTTCATTTTGTACTCCAAGGCCAAACTTGCCTGTTATCCTGGTTATCTTTTGGCTTCCTACTTTAGCATTCCAATCCCCCATGATGATAAGCACATCATTTTTTGGCGTTGCTTCTAGAAGGTGTTGTAGGGCTTCATAGAACTGATCAACTTCATCCTCTTCAGCAGCAGTGGTTGGGGCATAGACCTGGATCACTATGATGTTGAATGGTTTGCCTTGGATTCGAACTGAGATCATTCTGTCATTTTGGGGATTGTATCCCAAGACTGCTTTTCCTACTCTCTTATTGATTATGAAGGCTACTCCATTTCTTCTGCGAGATTCTTGTCCACAGTAGTATACCTGATGGTCATCTGAATTAAATTCACCCATTCCTGTCCATTTTAGTTCACTGATTCCTAAAATGTCGATGTTCAGTCTTGTCATTTCTTGTTTGACCACGTCCAGCTTGCCTTGATTCATGGATCTGACGTTCCAGGTTCCTATGGAATAAAAATCTTTACAGCATCGGACTGTCTTTTCGCCACCAGTTACTTCCACAACTGAGCGTCCTTTCGGCTTTGGCCCAGTCGCTTCATTCATTCTGGCGCTACTCGTACTAGCCGTCTGCTCATCCCCAGTAGCATATTGGACACCTTCCGACCTGAGGGGCTCATCTTCCGGCATCATATTGTTATGCCTATTGGAACTGTCCATAGAGTTTTCATGGCAAAGATACTGGAGTGGTTTGCCATTTCCTTCTCCAGTGGATCACCTTTTGTCAGAGCTCTCAGCTATGACCTGTCCATCTTGGGTGACCCTGCATGGTATAGCTCATAGCTTCACTGAACTACGCAAGCCCCCTTGCCACAACAAGGCAGCGATCCTTGAAGGGGGCTTTAAGAGATAGACAGACATATAAGTTGTTATACACATTTCCATGTAACATGTAGTCAGTGCTTAACTCTGTAAGGCAGGATAATCCAACCCAGAACAGAGGATTAGGGTCTCTAGGCCCAGATTACCTGACATACCTATTCCCCAGGAGTCAGAACTAGGGGGGTGCATTCAACTGGGCAAAATTCAAAACTAATTTGAGGTATTTTTTCCAAGTTTTTATCTGAGCCATGAACCCCAGTTTAATTCATGACCCGAATTACAGAAGTCAAATTTATTTAGCTTTTGATATGGGTGTCTAAATCGCTGCCCGAAATAGCTGATCCACAGAATGAAACTCCTCTGGAGATCAGCTGTTTGTAGAACTGTGTGGGAACCACCCGACACACCAACAACCCAAGCTGATCTGGCTTCTTCAAGCCTCTCTGATTATCAGCTATTCGTCGGGCTGTGTGGAGAACTCTGACCTGCCCACAGCCCACCAAACAGCTAATCTTGCAGAGAGCCAGCTGAGCTGCCCGGATAGAACCAGTCCAGCAAACCCTGCCAAATAGTCATACAACCCCCCCCCCCCAACAATCTGTCAGTGAGAGGAGCTGGCCCCATCAGGGTCACGTAGCATGGGTGTGAAGCTGCAAGAGAAAGCCTGGTTTAATAAGAAGCAGTGTGCCTTCATGAAGTGCATCCCAGAACCCCTTTGGATAGCAAAGGCCTCTAGCACACCCCTCATTACCCTGCTATGGAGGCAAAGTTGCCTGAAGCTTACCCCCACCCTGCAAAGTTCAAACAACTCTGTAAGCAACAGTAGGACTTCTCCTTTACCTCTCTTTCATGGTGGCCAATGCCTTCTTCAGGACTTCGCAGATTGAGAACATGAACTTCCTGTGGTAACCCAGCAGTTCCTTGACTTGCACAGCCTGATAAGACAGTAAAGCTCTCCAGCAAGGCTTGAACAGGGTGGGAGCTGTTGACAGGCGACAACACACACTCGTTCACGGACACAGGACCTGCAGAATAAATGCCAGATAAGCATAAATGGGAGGGGAATTTTACAAAGCTCAATTGGGCCAATAACTTTCGGAGGCCGTTTGAAATCGTCTGCTGACAAGCTGCTGAAGATGTTATGATAATATATATGATTTAATATAAAAATAATACATAATAATAATAAACCAATACAAGCATAATTAATAGGTTCAGCCTGGATAAAATAAAGTATTCTTTCCACCTCTTGAAAGCAGTGGGACCTCACTTAAATCTTATGGTCTTCATTACAACTTGTACCCCTAAATAAGCTTGTTTAATGAGAAGACCATCTCATCAAGAAGAAATTGAGTTTTATACCCTGCTTTTCACTACCCAAAGGAATCTCAGAGTGGCCTATTCTTTTCCCCACAACAGACACGCTGTGAGGTATGGAGGAGGGGATTGAGAGCTCTCACAGAACTGCTCTGAGAACAGCTCTAATAGGATTGTGACTAGCCCAAGGTCCCCTAGCTGGCTGCACGTGGAGGAGTGGGGAACCAAACCTCTTCAGATTAGCGGCATCCACTCTTAACTACACCACCAAGCTGTCTCAATTTCAGTGGAATATACTTTCAAGGAAACAACATAGGATTATTGCTATAGCTCATTTTTCTGACTTCCACCTCCATAATACATTATGCCAAAACATGCTACCTTTTGCTATCTAGCATTTCACCAATCTGTTTGTGCCACATTGGCTATTCAGAAATGGTGAGCCTCAGCAGGTCCACTTTGGACTTGGGATCAAAATAGCAAAGTTCTAAACTCAGCAGAACCCGAGGTTCACTGGGTGGGCCTAGCAAATATATTCCTATCTCCAGATCTTTATCTGGGAAGCTATAATGGTGGATTCTCTATTCATGTTAAAATAAAAATCTCTATGTGTTCTGTGCCTCACAAAGCAATAGTTCATCATTACTGTTTTTAAGAACGTGGAGAACAGAGCATAGAATCAAAGAGCATTTGGGGTGCTTTCAGTTCCTCTAATTCCAGATGGGGAGGGGAACAAAACTAATGTTATTTTGACATTGTTATTGTTCATGCATTGATCAGTACTGCAAACAGCAGTCGGGTAAGCTGCCACAACATTGTAGACATTTGTCACTGAACAAATAAATGTGTCTTTCTACCTGTATTATCGGGTCCAACCCCAGTGACCTAAACCAGGGGTAGTCAAACTGCAGCCCTCTAGATGTCCATCGACTACAATTCCCAGAATTCTGGGAATTGTAGTCCATGGACATCTGGAGGGCCACAGTTTGACTTTCCCTGACCTAAACCGATAGCAGCCTCCTAGCTACAAATACAATGTGGGTCCTTTCTAGTGATCTCAGCAACATAGCTCCACACTCTCTTGGCCTGCATCCAAGTGCCATGGTTGTCTAGCAAGATTGTCTGACAGCTGCAGCATGAGGAGGAGTTTATATATGAAGTACATCTGCAGGAAGCTAGAGCAAGGCAGATGTTTATGGAAAACAGTCCTGCTTCTCCAAGTCTACACGAAAGCCCACAGCGATAGCCTGGCGGTTTTGTATGTTTTTTATTCCAGAGGTCACTGAAGAACGACTGCAGTTTTAACTCCTACCCCACACAAACTAAGTCAGAAAGAAACACACGGTAGTTGAACACAGGCTAAAAGCAGAAAATGTCTCTTTTACACGTATTTGTCCCACCCTTCTTCTAGACAAGTGGGGTTCTAGACGTTTAGGGCAATATGGTGGACTTCCCCCATCTTCCATCTAATCTTACAATAACGCTGTGAGGCAGGTCGGCTGGGCAAGAAAGAGTCTCATTTAAGGGCAGGTCTTTTCCAGTCAACCCTTCTGATGATCCTTCCCATCCTGTTCTCCTGGTCCAAGCATGCTCAGTTGTGTGTGTGTGTGTGTGTGTGTGTGTGTGTGTGTGTGTGTGTGTGTATGTGTGTGTGTGTGAGGTGTTTCTGGTCTATCTGTGATAAAGCAGCCAGGCATCCTGGGTGAGATCTTTCAATATACTCAGAGATCTTTAGAAGGAAAAAAATGATCTTGGTTTACGAACATACATCTCTATTTACAAGAGCACCATGTAAAGACTGCAGAACTACAGCAAAACATTAAAGAGGTACCACAGACCTAAGAAAAAGAAACAAAACATGGGACTAAGTTGTAGAAATCACTGGTTTTACCTTGACATTTCATTCTGAGGAGCAGACACAAGTGGGAACTTTGAAACAGGGGCTGGTCAAGGCAAACTTCATTCTGTTCCTCAACTGTTCCCTGACCCTTGGTTTATCTCCTTCTACAGAGATTGCTAAGAGCAGCTGTTTTTTGGACCCCATTTTTTCTACACAACGGAATCTCGAAGCAGCTAACAATCACCCACCCTTCCTCTCTCCAAACCGACACCCTGTGAAATAGGTGAGGCTGAGAGAGCTCTGAGAGAACTGTGACTGGCCCAAGATTAAGCTTTTTAACCCTTTACCCTTTAGGCTGGGAGAGTGTCTCCCTGACTTGTCCTGGCATTGTCCTGGCATTCCCACATGTTCTGAATTGCACCTTTCTACATTTATACCAAGGTTCACATCCCCAAATTTTATTGTCCTAGCTAGGATTGTAGAAACAGCAACCTATTTTTATTCTCCCTGGCAGATGGGGCAAGGAGCCAGCTTCATCTTGTCATTTGTATCCACAAAGAGACATGATCTATTCTCAGTCTGAAATCTAAATAGTTTATGGTTTCATTCCCCGGGAAAGAGAGTGCCCTATCCGGGAGCCAGGGCCTCTTGTGTGGCAATCAAGATATCATGCATTCCTCTACCCTCTCAAGAGGAACTCTGAGCTTTCAGCATTTTCTGCAATTAATGGTAATTGCAGAGTGTTCTTTCCACACAGATTTGTCTTGCTGCTACATTGATGGGTTTCAGGAGGCAGGCAAACACTTATCTCTTCCATCTCTAACAGCACCTGGTTCTGATGCAATCTGTATGATGCATTACATGTATATGTATGTGTGTGCATATATATCTATGCATCACATAGATATGCACGCCAGTTCCAACATTTTATAACATCCGAGAAGTAGAACTGAGGAAGGGCCTTCACAGCCGCAAGGGGCAGGATTGGTTCTCAGTGGATGGGGCCAGCCTGGGTACAGAAACAGGTTTATGTTTATCCCAGCCATTTTTCTGAATGCATTTCTTTCCTTTGTCTGAACGAATAGTGAATAGATGTCTCACTTTTTCCTAAATGAATAAAAAGCACTGCATTTAGGAACCTAATGCCATCAGAACAAATTCTGCTGATAATGTTTATCGTTTGCAGGCAGGGATCCCAAAAGCCTTCCCTCTCTACTTATCACCCATCATGGCAACTAGCTTTTAGCTTTGAATAAATCTTTGTTGGTCTTAAAGGTGTTACTTGACTCTGATTTTATTGTGCTACTTCAGACCAACGCGGCTACTCATTTGAATCTAGCTTTTAGTTAAGTCAAATACAGAAGTTCTCGCCACAGCGCAGTTTGCAAAGCAACAACTTTACAGTGGAACTATGGAAATAGGAAGAGAGATTCCCCCATCATGGCCATGTAAATGAATGATCATTCATTCTTTACAGAAACAAGACATAAGGAAATCTGTTCCCTGCTCCAACATTAGGTATTTGAGCCACTACACGAAGTTCAGTGTGCATGCATGCCACAGCATCAAATGCAGAGCTTCTAAAAAAGTATAATGAAAGGGTCACATATTTCTCTAAGCAAACATTACATTATAATGACTAAGACTACCTTGCCCAGCTTATGGTCAATGTCCAGAGTTGTTCTATGGGCTAGAAGTATATGTGTTATCTTTTCTAAGAAAGAAGGACATGGTCCTCATGGCCTCAGAGAAGAATTAGGAAAATATGGCTTTAAAATAACCTGCTAAAGTGCAGTTGGTTGTTGGCTGAGTACCAAGTTTTGTTCCTGTAGCAACAGGCTGTTGTTCAGCAAACACATTTTCCTCCTGACACAAAAACCAGGAAAAGACAACAATGTTCTTTTGCAAGAGAGCTGTCAGGTATGGGAAGGTTGCAAACCATAAGGCCTCAGGAGATGGAGAAAGGCCACACAATATGGTAAGAAAACAATGTCTAAGAAAAGATATTATAGGAATAAGGAGGTAGAGAAACCCTGGCTCATTCCAAATTTAGCATGCTTTACCACCTCAGTCACTTGTTTCTCTTTCCAATCTGCGCACTCATTTATCCACAAGCATATTTGTTCAGAGTATTGCTGCTGGATACCCTTGTTGACAAAGCTTATGGAACATTGACTATTTCATTTGTGAGAAGCGCTGCTGGGTGATGCCAAATGGCAAATAACTACTGGAATGTAGCTCCTAATCAAGGAGAAAGACAAGATGCCAGGAAGTTCAGGAAAATGAGTTTTCAGCTGAGAGCCAGGCTCTATCGGAGATGGCAAAATTCTGAAGGGCCTGCAAGATGGCACCAGGTATATGGCTGAGGCCAACACAAACACAATACAAAATCAGAAAGCCCCCCCTCCCCTTCTACCTGAAAACTGGATATAACATCAATGCCAGAACTACTCTGACCCATGCAGGCAGAGTCACAGCACTCAATAGGGTTCTTAGCTTTTAAACCATTGTTTGTAAATGTTTTATATATTTATTTTGTATATGTTTTTATTGATGTTAGCCGCTCCAAGCCTACCCTCAGATAGGGGTGGCCAATAAATCCAAATAAATTATTAATGATAACAACACTGAACATCAGTGTAACCCAGCCTTCTGTTAGCACAAATCTGTGGTTTGGATGATACTATGTCTGATACCTTGTGTGGGCTAATAGATGATCTTCAAGTTATTGATGGCCTAATACATTCTCACAGGTCTATGCATGTACATCTATACACAGCCCCCCTCCCCCCCTCCCTGACTGGCCTCAGAAGGGCGGGAGAGCAGAGCAGTGTGGCGGCGGCAGACAGGCCCTCCTTCCCTCCCCGACTGGCCTCAAGTCAAGAAGGGCAGTGGTGGCAGCAGCGGCCCGGGAAGAGCCCAGCAGACGGATCCATGTCGGAAGGCATGAGCAGGTGGCAGCAGAGCAGTGGGCCCCGGTGGGAATGGTGGAGCCATGCAAGCCCCGCCCCGGAGCCCGGGAGCCTGCGCAGGGGCCTTGTGAGCCCTGCCTGCCTCCTGGGCTGCCGCGCAGTGCACTGCAAAAAAATTTAAATAATTTTTTTTAAAAAAATTGGAGAACGCCGCGGGACATCTGAAAAACATCACAGGATGTGGGGCAAGTGCCCCCAAATGCGGGTCTGCCCCGCCTTTGGCCACCTTACACAACTTGCAACAACTATATTTGGAAGGCACACGCACATACATATACACACATACACTGATTGGATGATATGACCATATATGGTCATATCGACCTGCCTCTCCCTCCACTTCCCAAAATGGCCAATGATGGGCCTGGCTTCCCAACCATATTCTGTGCAATCGTGCCACTTCTGGGAGGTTTTGAAGTCTGAAGAATGTCTCTGGTGTTTCTCAATGGTAAAAAAATTGAGAAAGGCTGACTTATACTAACAGCCACTTGTGCCTGTACAGCCCTCAGTCTCGATTTGATGGACATGATTTCCTTTAGCTACACTGAAAAAATGTTTAAAGCTCAGCTGTCATTATAGACATGCCGTAACTTGCCCACAGTCCACTTTTCAGTCAACCATCCAAAAGCCCAATGAAGATGAATTGCAGAAGTATATATTCATTATAAGCCTACTAACATCATGATCACATGGGGCTGTTAAGAAAAGCTTTGGTGAATAGACTTCCTTAACCATTTTCAGCTTCCTCCCTTGATCCAACCAATGCCCAGCACAATTTTCTACCTTAATTCTGATCACAGGACATAACAGAGTGCCATGACTCCATAGGAAAGAAAGGGGAGAAGCAGAGGTGCCAACTTCCAGGTGAGTAAACTCAAGAATGCCATAGAATCCTTCCTCTAAAGCTGCGAGTTCCTCTCCAAACTCCACCGTCCCCAGATAGAGAAAGAGATTTGGAAAATGCATCCTGCTACATTGCCCCAATTTGTTCTCTTGTTCATGAAGGTGCTGTATGCGTGTGTCACACAATCCTATACAATGTGCAGCAATCCAAGATGGCTGCTGTTAGAGCATAATTTTTTTCCATCAGAAAACAGAGCATTCCTCCTCCACATACCCCGCCCCTCCCCAACTCTGTATTTAGTAGAAACACATAGTTCTGAAAATGACATCTGGAAGCTATTGCATATAATTTTAGCATCCTGATTTCCCATATCACCCAGCTTGTAATGATTAACGTGTGTTGCGCTGCAATAAAGCTAAGGAGATGTGGTAAGAGGAGGGGGTATTATATAACCTGGAGGCCAAGCTGTAACTACAGTGAATTTTATCCTAATAATGGCCAATACAGTATGTGCCATTTCCACAGAGATTTCTGCAGGGCTGTCTACAAAAAAGGCATGACCAAGTCAAACAAATTTCACAAATCTGTACTGCAACCTCCAGAGTGCCTTAACTATGTCTTACTGGATTCTCCCAAAGTCTAAAGATTGCCCCGGTGGGATCCATTGCTTTTAGGAGGAAAACAAAGATTTATTAGAAGGACTTCACAGAAGAAGATGCTGCAGTGCCACAGGGTGTGCCTGTAAGACTCCGGAGCTTTCTTTCAAAAAGAAAACAAAGTTGGAAACAGCAGGCTTCAGGGGCAACAGGGATATTTGTGCTGTCATTTTTTGAAAAGATACAAATTACCATTTGCCCAGTATATTATCCACTTGGGATCTGGCTAGTACTGACTGCAATTCATGCTGAAAAGCTGTCCCTCTCCAAACCTTAACTGTGAAAATGTGCACTAAATGGTGATGAGTGTCCAGGAAGAGCGGTTGATAATGGACATATAAATGAGCCCAGAGGCAAGTGACCGGAGTCACAAGCAACATACTGACAATGGGCCTCACAATGAAGGGACCCCTTAGTCCCCACAGTCTTAATAGGCCTTTCTTGGAGTCACTCCAAATACAAAACTCCTCTGTGTTCTTGTCTCAATCCTCTCTCTTCCAAAAGAATCTTACTGTGTATTTACCTACACATACTTTAGCCTGACCTGTCCCTGGAGCTCCTGACAGGATTGTGTTTAAATATTAATAAATATCCTGTGCCCAAGACAACGCAAGTCACTAGATTCCGCAGCTAGGACCACGCATGCAAACTGAACAAGTGTGTGGTTTATTTTGACAACTGGCTCTAGTGTACAATTTATTTTGGCTTTTCTAGTCTGGTGGTAGAGCAGGGTGGTAGATGCTCTTAGTGAGACATTTTTGGGGTATCTGAGATTGCTTGAGCAACAGGCATTGACAGGAACTGTGAACTTTAAAGAAAATTTCCAAAGTTATAGGGGCTAGAAATATGACAGATGAATTCAGCCTTGCGAGGGAGGGGGGAGGAACAAACCCATTTTTCTGCAAACCACCTGCCTGGTTTCCCATAGGCTAGTGTTGCCACTAAAGACTAAGCTAATTTCTTATACTGGGGGTTTTATTCTGTTTGAATTATGAGTATTTGGGGATTTTAAAAAGCAGTTTAAAACCAAAAGCTGTTTGAATAACCTTGCCTTCAAATCATCCTGTTTCTGAAAAGTCATATTTGACAGAATTGTTGAACTAGAAGGACAATCAGAAGGAGGAGGAGTTGGTTATTAGATGCTGCTTTTCTCTACCGGAAGGAGTCACGAAGTGGCTTACATTCGCCTTCCCTTTCCTCTCCCCACAACAGATACTCTGTGAGGCGGGTGAGGCTGAGAGATCTCTGATATTACTACTTGATCAGAACAGCTTTATCAATGCTGTGGCGAGCCCAAGGTCACCCAGTTGGCTGCTTGTGGAGGATGAGGGAATCAAACCCAGCTTGCCAGACTAGAAGTCTGTACTCCTAACCACTACACCAAGTTGGTGATATGTAGTGATATGTATCAATTTAAAAGACACCCTTATACGCTAGAGCTCTTTTTAGCAGTACTATTGCAACATAACAAATACGACTTCACATCAGGATGAAATCTTTTAAAATTAATGGCACACCTTCTCTAGTTTCAAAATGCAAACCTGTCTGCCCGACTTGCACACTGAGATGGACTTTTAGTTAGCTCTTATTGTGGTTTTAAAGAGTACTAGACAGAAGCAGCTAGATAAATGCAGCTGCAGACAAAAAGTTAAATGATCATGTTTTTATTTACAGACAGGATCCCCAAGTGGCTGGTGATATTGGACTGCAGATGCCACCGTTCCTTATCCAGAAAGAGAAGACCAAGATGGTCAGGATGTTATACTTAATTCTGAAAACCAAAAGGAATCTGACTTGAAAGGTTATTTTTCCATATTTCTTAAATTATGTGAATGATGCCCAGAATGGTACAACCCTACAGCTTTCCCTGCATAGTACTCTGTCTCCACCCACATCTAGCTAGATCAGAAATTCAGCTACCACCTGTCTTCTCAGGCTGCAGCCATATCAATTGTTTTTGAAATCAACCTTCCCACCCTACAGGACATGTAGTTATATGGGTCATAATAAAGACAGTCTAACTTTTCTCTCTGCTGGTATACTGTTTGTTTGTTTGTTCAATTTATTGCCCACCACTCCCCAAAGGCTCGTGGTGGGTTACAATAATCTGTTAAAATCCCAATAAAACCCCATAAAACAGATAAAAACAATCCCTTACATAAAGTCCATACAAAATAAAAATATCAGACCTATCGGTAAAAGTTGTCCCAAATTTTATATATTACCAGCAACATCCCTTTTTGAAATTAATGTAAGATTACATTTTGGAAGAAGGACCTCTTCCAGAAGGTCCCCCCCCCCCATCCTTCCCACCCTGTCAGCTTAAGAAAGCAAAGTTGTCTCTACTTAACTCATGAACTAGGAGGGGAGGAATTAGTAATGTGAAAGGAGATGAAAGCTTCTCCTGAAGCGGCAAGCAGACTTCAGACAAAGAAGTTCACATCACAAAGTGATCAAATGACAAAATTCAAACAAGACTGCCATTAAAAGTTTCAGTGGCATTTATACACAATAGCTTTTATCTATGCCCTGCAGATCTCCCCAGTGAGGCCCCAGCATGGCTTGAGGGGGGGGGGGGCTAATGCACAGTAGGTCTTCCTCTCTCACTCTGCTGAGTGTGCTTTCTCAAAACCCTTGATTTCTCGAAACCACCACCATTAGACTAACAACTGAAGGAAAATAGCAGTGTTTGAATTCAGGGGCATTGCCAAGGGCTCAAGCCTCGACTGTACGCCAGACTCAGAGTATAGTTCATTTACTTTAAATGTTTAAACCACACCCCAAAGTAAGAAACCAGTCCTATGCCACACATAATAAGTTGTTCCGCCAGGCCTATGCTTGATGCCAAAAACCACCAATATCAAAATTCTGGCCTCTCTGCTCAAAACATCAGCCAAATTATCACCTCACTGTGAAACTGATATCTACATCACCCCTCCCATTAGAGGATTAAAGGCGGCCTTAAAATGAGTTGGTTTAATCTGGGATATATTAATGTATGTTTTAATGTTATTATTATATGGATTATTGTATTATTTCATTGGTATAATGTTGTTACCCTCCCTGAACACTTGAAGAAGGGCAGTTTATTTTTAAAAATTATTATTACATGCATTATGTAATAATAATAATATTATTATTACATAATGCATGTATGCATACACTATGCATACACAACCACTGGTTGGTCAGCGACATCTTTACCAGTAACCAAACAGGCCTTCCAGAGCAGATATACAAAACTCTCTGCAAAAGCACTACATGTCTGCAATCTTTGTTGCAGTTCCGTTTATACCTGCTATAAAGAATCCCCACATGACTATGGTTGTCAAGTTTTTACCACAGAAATCTGGGAAATTACTAGACGACTGTGCAACACTGTGACATAACTTCCAGGTTTTTGGCCAGAAATGACATTGCAGCATCACATGAAGATCACTACTAGAATGCTATGCCGGAACACAGCCAAAGGATGTTCTAGCGACAGTCTTTTCCAAAAGCGAAGGATTCAAGTGTATCTTCATAGAGGGTTAGATGTGAGGAGGAGGGTTATCATAGAACTGAAGAATCACAGAGAGTCTTAAATTGAGAGACTCTTAGGGGGTTTAATTGCCAGACCCATTTCCATGTACCAATAGTATCAAAAGCATCTAAAACTGGCATTGTTTAGTTCAGTTTGGCTTTTTAGACCTTTAGCTAAAAACTTCCAAGTCTAGACAACCCTAAAATCAAGAAACATAAACAATGCAAGATAGGCATGGAGGGGAGGGGACAAGGGACAGATGTGGCATTCCATTAGATGCCAAAGTAATGTAAGGTCACCTGACACTTCAAACTCTGCAGCTGATGTTGTGACATTTTCATCCAGATGTGAGGCTGACGTGGAGAGGAATGTCCTTTCCCATATTCCCAACTTCCCAAGATATGAGGACAGGTGGAGTTCCCTTGAGCAGGAGAAGACCCACCTAAAACAGGCATGTGGCATCTCTAGATGGGCATAATATAGTCATACAATTTCACAGGCTAGTCCTGTAGCTCGGCCATGAAGATTCCTCATCAAAAGCTAATCGCTGCTAGGTAAACAAGAAAAACCTGTGGACAAAGGAGATACAGAGGCTACTCTATCTGAACAGGCCCTCTTTCTGAAAATAACTCCTCCTAACCATACTGTCAGTCCCCTCTGGGTTCCCCAAACCATTTTCCCCTCAATCCCTTCTAAACTTTGGTAAGGTATCTTAAGATATCTCCATCTAGTGGCTATCCTAAGAAATACAGACTTACATTCAGGTTTTCTGTTGCAATAGCATCCCAGTAGTTAAAATCAATAAGCAAAGTGTTGCTGTGTTTTGAACTAGCTGCAAGCTAAGTACTGCTTGCTGTCTCTGTATGAGGGGATTGCAAAAGTTAAGGCTCCTGACCATGGTCTGCAAAAAGGTAACTCCCAAAAAACAGATTCAGTTTAATATCAGAATACAAGAACGCTATATTCCAGAAAAACAAGCATCTTTCCAGCTCTCACAGTCCAGACATTCATTCTGTAGTTGGATAACAAAGAATAATCTGTCCCACAAGAACACTGAGCTACAAGCAAGGCAACAAGAAGAGAGCTTAGATCTGGAGACCACAGAGATATTTGGTAAGGATTTGCCCTATTCACCACTTACTACCCTGTGACCAAAGCAAGGCTTCAGGGAATCTAGCCAACAATGCTTCCCAGAATTGGTTATATGACACTTCCTACTACAGAAACTTGCAAATCAGCCTTACTCACTGATCTGACCAATTAACCAGTGCATTCTTAAGATCACTTTCCTATGAGTAAGTCCCACTGAATATGCCAAGTAGGATTCTGAGGAGACCTGCTTAGGATTGCTCTGTGTGGAACTTCCTTGCCAGCCACAAACCTAATATTGATTTCCCCCCACTCCTGTCGCATACTCCAAAGTAGAACTGTCAGCTAGCCAAGCAGCTCTCTCCCAGACTTGAATTAAATATGATGTTGGGAGCCAGAAAAACTCACCTGCATGACTTTGTACTCTCAGAGGTTCTTGTTCAGACTGGTCTGCTACCTGCACAAGGCAGCTCTATGTGCCTTATTAGCACATCAGGATAGCCTCTAGTCTGTGTTCAGCTGGTGTAATAGGGAAGCAAGTATAGCTGTTCCATCATCATCTCTCTCACGGACCAGGAGAAACTTTCTGATTTACTCACAGAATTCCTCTCCTGATACGATATCACTATGCCAGATTATGTATCCAAGAGACATGATCTGTGTAGAAAGTAACTTCATCTGCTTGTAGAGCGAAGCACACCCTGAAAGATTTCACAGGTGAAAACAGGTATGTGTTTTCAACGTACCCTTTCCTATCCCATCATGCTTTGCTGAAGCTTCTTCTCAGTTGCACATTTATTTTGCAACAGCCCATATACCAGTTATTTAAAAACCAAGGCTCCGTGTGTCCTTTGTTATATTAGAAAAACATAATAGTCTGAGAACATGCTATGCATATGGGCAGTGAGGAAAATAGTGTCGTGTGGCATCTTAACTGCATGTGTATGTGTGTGTGTATACACACACACACACACTGGAGAAAAGATGCCTCCACTCAGAAATTCTAGGAAGATCCTGGGAAGGGCCTGAATCGTGACCAAGGATAGATCATGATAAAGAAATCTTAACAAGGTATGTCCAGAAGGAATGAACAGGGATGCTGATTGACTGTGGACAAACGCCATAAAACAGGTAGTTGGAAGGCTTGAGAACTCTGAAACTGAAGGCACAACCGAGCATAAACACATCATCACAAGCAAAACAAAGTGTACTGGAGTGGGTTGGAGCAAAACATTTATATATTGGGATATTTTACCATTGAGAATTGGGAGAATAGTAATTAAAAATTAATTAAAATAGTAATTAAAATATTAAAGCTATATTTTAAAGATACAATATAATTTGACAAGTGTTGTGCTGCCTCTACTCAGACAATTCCACCTCCAGAGATAATCCATAAATTTGCACTGGATTTGTAACTTTCATAGCTACGGAACGAATAGGAAGTTACACACACACAAAAGCCCACAATGAATGGAAGTGCTTTGTTTAAGTAACAAGAGCAGGAAGCTTTTTTTTTTGCTAACTTTACAGTAAAGTTCCATATTGGGGCCCAAGGGAGGAGGGAAAAAACAGCAAAACTAGCCTTATATAGAGCACAAGTTAGTCTAGCAGATTTAAACACCATTGTATTTTAAGAGAATACTATGAAAAGGCCTCAGCCCAACAGATAGTATTTTTGTTTATTATACTGCTGTAACTGAGTCATAATAAACCACTTGGTAAATTAAAGACAAGGAAGGAAATACTGGACATTATAAAGCCAACGGCATGCATCCAGGGTAGAACGGTATTTATTTTCATACCAAAATTGAACAGGAATTCATAAATCAGCAAACAAAACTCTCACACACACACACAAAAGTAAACATATCAGGCTTCAAACCCTATGTGTCCACAGAAATAAAAACATGTCTGAGCATTCCTTTCCCTGAAAATAAAAAAGAACCTCAGTTCCATGCTGTGATTACCATCCTTCTGCCCAAAAGCCATTAACACGCAGTCTGGAAGCAGAAATGGAAGACAGGGAAAAAACTAGTAAATTTGTCTACTTTTGTAGAATGCCCAACAGTGTACAGAGTAAAACTGTATCTCTTCCATCACTGACGTGTCTACCAAAAGCCTCCTGTAGTCCCATCCAGGTATCCACAACTTCTCTCTCCATCACATGGTTTCCCTTCTCTTCTCATCCAGATGTAAAACAATGCTTATTAAAAGAAGGGAAAGACCAAGAAAGTCTCGGACTCTAAAGCAGGGGTGGGCAAACTGTGGCCCTCCAGATGCCCATGGACTACAATTCCCATGAGCCCCTTCCAGCAAAGGCTGGCAGGGGCTCATGGCAATTATTGTCCATGGACATCTGGAAGGCCACAGTTTGCCCACCCGTGCTCTAAAGGCCATTAAGTAACCAACTTTTCTTTGTGTATCTCTTTAAAAAAGGAGAATTGAATAGTAAAAAAACTAGCAGCTTATAAAGACTGACAAAGATGACTGTCACAAAGTTGACATGCATGATGGATCTTTACAAGGCATCTTCCATCACTGCCACAACATGCCTACATTGTCAGTGGATGGAGCATCACAAAATATTCCAGCCTCATACTATGAGCATGACAACAAACTCGATTTTCCAGCATAGACATTATCAACAATTTGGAAACTGTCCCTGAGGAGGAGGTAGTGGTTACAAGGGATGAGATGGGTTATAGTTCTCTCCTAATTAGCAACAACACGATTCCAAGTTCAGCTGAAGACTGAATTCTTCTCGCTGACCCTTTAAGGAGGAATTCACTACCATTAATAATCTCATTACACAAAACTTGAACGCCAATCTTGTTTCAACAGAACAAATCTTCCCTCGTAATATTCTACACTTTAGCCTTATCTCTGAGGAAATATTTTGCCAACAGGTAAGAAAACCAATGGCTATTTTCTCTCCCTCCCAACCATCCAAATTATAAATTAGTTCACTGTGAAGTATCAATAGAATTAACCGAACTCCAGAAGTACTGGCCCTACTTCATTAATATGTTATTATACTTTTATTCTTCTTACTCCCTCCTGTTTCCAATAATGAAAATTCTCCCTGTGTAGTTGAGCTTGAGAAAAAAGGATGTGAAAGGTACAGCATAACTCCAGCTCCTCGACCACAGTACGACCCCGGCTTTGACGCTGCTCCCTGCCCCATCTCTCTTGGTAGACTGACTCCCTGGGCTCTTGACCCTTTGGACTGGACCTTGGACTCTGATCTTGCCTATCAATTTGGCCTTGGCTTCCCGGTAGAGGACATAATTAATCGGTAACCGGTGCATGGCATGGCAGGGCAGCACACTGGGTGATGAAAACAAGAGCTTGCAAAAATAGCTAAATTTACCTCATTGATCGAAGAAAAATCCATTGATCAAAGAAAACTTCCTTTATTGCTAATTGGAAACCTCTTATAGACTACATGTAACATATAGAGAAAAATAATTTGATGATTTATGGTTTTAGAGATGAAGAATGAGTTGCTGTTCAGAATCATCAAGCTATTTAGATATAATGGATAAATCTGAATTAATAAATGATGTTCTACTATATGGAAGACCAGAAACTCAAAATGTACTGTAATGTGTCTGATATGGCTGTTCTTTGTGCTTTTATTATTTCTTTCTCTTCTATTATGCTGTTGTTTTGCTTTTTCCCTTTGCTTTTTAAATCTGTATTGAAATTAATTTTAAAAAATTAAATCAGAAGATCAGAACAATTGAGTTCCATACATATATTTCACATTGTGGATGATGTTAATGCAGCTCATCCATTTGTAGGAGTTTCTGGATAGCTCACAAGTTGCTTTGGAAAGTCACACTATCACCAAACCCATATGATGTCTATCAGGGAACTTCTTCCAATAATCCCAATTTACAGGTAGTCTGACTGCTAAAATCACGTGCGGGGAACTGTGCTTCTCACTACAAGAAGTACATCTATCATCCTCTTCACTGTGGGGATGTCAGTTGTGCCCAGAGGTCTGCAATTTATTTATTTATAGTTACATTTATAGTGCCATCTTGGGGTAGTGTACAACATTATAAGCATAAACAATAAAACCATAAAAACACATAAATACAGTTGAAACTGTTTAAAAAGCTAACAGTATGAGTTGGGTCATTGTCTGATGATACTCCATAGGAGGGATGATGCAGGAGGAGAACCCAAGCCAGTAGGAGAGGCCCATGATGTTCTAATTCTTCCAGGAATACTGACCTCAACCATATGCCTGACAGGAAAGCTCCATCTCACAGGCCCTGTGGAACTGTGCTAGCTCTGTCAAGGCCCTGTTTTCTGGGGGCTCATTCCTCCAGGCAGGGGTCAGGGCCAAGAAGGCCTTAGCCCTGGTCGAGGCCAGTCATATTTCTTTGTGGCCAGGGATTATTAGTTGATTTGCTGTCGCTGCCCATACTGTTCTCTGGGGGACATATTCAGACAGGTAGCCCCTTATATATGCAAGTCCCAGACTGCGAATAATCTAGTCTAGAGGCAACCATCACATGGATCACCATGGCCAAGTGATCCAGGGCCAGATAGGGCACCAGTATCTTGGCTTGGCAAAGATGGAAAAATGCCAGCTTTGCTACTTTCCTGACTTGAGCCTCTATAGACAAGGAGGCATAAAAAAATCACACCCAGATTCCTGGTCGTTGGTCCAGTTGTTCGTTGCACTCTGTTCAGGTGAACGACACATGCTTCTTACTCTGGGTCTTTCCTCCCTAATCACAGGACCTCTGACTTCAAAGCGTTCAGCTTCAGACTACTACCTTTGAGCCACCCCTCCACGGCCTCAAAACATGTGGTCAATGAGTCCAGAGGAGCATCTGATCAACTGTCCATCATGAAATAAGAGCTGGGTGTCATCCACATATGGATGGCACCCAATCCCATAACTTCAGATCAGGTGGGCAAGAGGACACATAAATATGTTAACTGATGTTGGGGAGAGAACCACTCTCTGTGGAAATGTGACTGATTCTCCCCGATTGCTGCCCTATATCTTTGACCATGGAGAAAGGATGTAACCCACTGATAGGCTAGCCCTCATACTCTCATGGTTCATGGCTGCTCGCTCAACCACCTTCCCCAGGAATGCAAGATGTGACATGGGGCAATTGCTGGCTGGGTCATGCAGGTCCAGTGATGACTTCTTCCATACAGGCCAAACCACCATCTCCTTCAGACCATACAGGAAGGTCCCTGTAATGAAGGACCAATTTATTATCTCCCAAAGCAGTCCTCCCACCCTCACATTGCTTGTTTTAAGGAGCTATGAGTGTCAGGGATCTAGAGCAGGGGTAGTCAACCTGTGGTCCTACAGATGTTCATGAACAACAATTCCCATGAGCCCTTGCCAGCAAATGCTGGCAGGAGCTCATGGGAACTGTAGTCCATGGACATCTGGAGGACCACAGGTTGACTACCCCTGATCTAGAGGATAGGTGTTAGGCCTGATTGAAGCTAGCAACCTATCCACCTCGGTCTGGATGAGTAGTTTGGAGCAGACAGAAAGCTCCTCGATGCCCAAGGGCCAGCTAGCTCATTATATCAACAGTTGGGTGAAGCCACAAGATCTTATCTGCAAAATAGGTCACAGAGGCATCACAGCTTATGTCCAATTTAATATTGTTTGGAAGCCCTTCTTCTAGGATGGTAAGTGTTTGAATTACCCTAAATAATTGATCTGGGTGTGAGCTCACAGATGCAATGGCGGTGACATAGAACTCTCTCTTTGCCATCTTCACCGTCATCTCAGCCAGTAAGTTGTTCTCGATGCTTCATTGTGAGTCTTCCTCCAAACGTGCTCTAACTGTCTCACTTCCTGTTTCCTTCAACACAGGTCCAATCTAGTTTGGTCTCTGGGCACCTTGGGGATTCTGGAGATGTTGTGCTGCCACCACAAAACGGTTTTCACAAGAATTCACAAGGATGATAGTGGGAGGTTTCAAGCCTGGATAGTCCCGTTTCTGAATATGTGCCCCTGCACTGATACCTCTTGGGATTCCTAAGTACTTCCTACTCTAATGCGGTGGAGGAAAGTCAGGATAGACTCTTTGCTTTGGGGAATAGATGTTATGTCAAAGAGGTCTTGGAAACCCTACTGTGGGGCATCACGGCACCCAAGGAAGACATGTCTGGGATCATTGGGGGCAATCAGTGCCAAGGTCAATGCACAGTGGGCAGCTGTTCCACTCTTAGAGAAGCTTAAAACATGTTCACACACAGTATCTTTTTGCAATCCCCAATAAAAGCCATTGTCTTACTACCATTTAGCAGAATGGAGCTGTGTCAAAATGGGAGAGACTTATAAGCATAAATTCATGGCATAAGCAAAATTTGCACTGGGGTATTCCTGTTTTGTGGTTTAGCAAGACAACTGCTTCATGGAAGCACACTGTGGAAGCACACTGTGGCTTTTGATTGGCAAAATCAGCTGTCCCAGATTAATTATGGACCTATATTGAAGTCCCCAACCATGGGTAGATTCACACATGTATTTTTTGGCTTCCCTTTGCTTGTGCAGTGCTTTCCATTGTGTAGATTAGTGCATGTCCATAGGGGTAATGCTTTTCTAGTATCATTAAGGAAAACATCTAGTGGTGGAATCCTGTAAAAACAAAGCCAAGGCCAAATTCCACAGGCAGACCTTCCCTGTTATCATGCTGTAGTTATAGTTTTGTACTCTGCTAAACAGCACCATTTAATTTCAAAACAGCAGTTCGTTTATGGTTACAGTCTTCTGAATTCATGCATCTTATAAATATGAATTTAAGTAAATATAGATTTAACAGTTACTCTTATCTTTTCCAAGCCCTCATCTTCAAACTCTTTATTTAAAAGAATTATTTAAAAGATTGTACAGAACAACCAATCCTTTACTGTGTTCAGCATTAACCTAATTCTATAGCTAGTTAAGCATTATATTAAGACAGACCATGAGCTGTTTCTCCTAATACAGGATACCAAAAAAACAAAACAGAGGAGAAAAGGGCACTTACTAAGGTTCATATTCTAGAAACATGATTTAAGTACAGTTGTTATCATAAATAAGATATTGCTTGTCACTTGAGGGCAAGGCCAGCAGGGGAGAGGGACACTGTGACCCAGGTTTAGCAGCACCAAAACACTGACAAATAAAAGACTAAACATCCATGCATTTTTAGATCCACAGCTGTATTTTCCATTTACAGCAGAAAAGCCATGAAAGAATGGATATAAACCATGTTTTGGTTACCATAGTAATATCTTTTCTCCATACAACTTACCACCACAGTTTAATCCCTGTGGACATTGGGGTTTTTTTTTTCAAGAGCCTGAAAACAACAAATGTTGGCCCACATTCCCAGAAAATCTATGAATATTCTGAAGGTCAGCAATAAGCACGGGTTGTTTTCAATTAGAATGCTTGCTTTGCTGGAAGACTGCCAGAAAATATATAGCATAGCATGGGCTGAGTACACTCAAAACCAGGAAAGAATGTACGTTTTCCATTTTGACCTGGTAGGCGTTCAGCTACGCTTATTTTAGTAGGCAGGAAAAGAAAGAAGAGAGGAAAAAGACTTTGTTCTGCGGATACTGAACAAGCACAATTACAGAAAATATTGTACCAAATGTCAGGATTTAAGGTTCTCAACTTTAAGCAAGAGGTCCAATAAAAGACAACATCTGCCTTTCCTTTGGCACCAACAGTTTTCTACTGATTGCTCTGTCAGGGGACAGCTATTATTCAAGGTGCTTGCACCTGTTCAAACAATGGAGCTACAACTCCTCCTTCTCCACTAATATTGTTAACACCAACAGCAGCCCACCTGACATGCATGGAGCTTGCTTTTTAGGTGAGTAAACATGGGCACCTAAGCATTCTTATTACTAAGTGGGTGATTTATTTGGTACCTCAACACATATTCCACTCTCAGGAGGTAAGCTCAGGAATTTGCTGAGAGGAGGAAGTATAAAGTGGTTGGGGCGTTTATTACATACAAACATTCATCTGGGAGAATCTTTTTTTTAAAAAAATGTATATGGGACAGAACTCTTTTCCTCACCCCTGGCTGCTTTCCAACTCTCAGGACTAATATATATAAGATGCACAGAAATGGTTATTCAGAACAGCATGGAGCCTAAAAGAAGTTGTTGTTTTTTAAGGACATTTTTATTCCCTAGCTTCCAGATGCAATTTGTTTGACTTTGACAGATGTCATTTTGCAACAGCGAGAATTCAGTTCCCATGACATTACATTTATTTTACTTAGTAAAAAAGACTCTGTTCAATAAATGAATCCTAAACACAAAGGTACAGGGTGGGGGGGCTGGAATAATTGACTGTAATGGAAACAAGAGCAATTACAGTATTTGCTGGCGTATAAGACTACTTTTCCCCCCTGAAAAACATGCCTCCAAGAGGGGGGGTCGTCTTATACGCCGGGTGCACTTCAGCTGGGATAGACATAGTTGACCATAGTGGCCCATAGTACTGTATTTTGAGTGGAAATGTTGAGGGGTCGTTTTATACGCCCAGTCGTCTTATACGCCGGCAAATACGGTAATATTGCTTCAGGTCATTTACGATTGGGCTAGTACTGAAGAAACAGAGGCTGCAGATGCTTCTTGTCAACACTTTTTCCCTAGCTTTGTACAGCTTGCTCCATGAAGCCAAATTCAACAGTCACAACATTAAGGCTAGTGCAGATGCAATGCACCTAGCTGGTAACCAAGGCTAGAGACTGGCAATCTGCTATTCCCATAAGGGCCCCTGTTCTCTCCGTTGGATGGCACCACTTGGGGGGAAGGTAAAGGTAAAGGTATCCCCTGTGCAATCACCGAGTCATGTCTGACCCTTCGGGTGATGCCCTCTAGTGTTTTCATGGCAGACTCAATACGGGGTGGTTTGCCAGTGCCTTCCCCAGTTATTACCGTTTACCCCCCCAGCAAGCTGGCTACTCATTTTACCGACCTTGAAAGGATGGAAGGCTGAGTCAACCTTGAGCCGGTTGCTGGGACTGAACTCCCAGCCTCATGGGCAAAGCTTTCAGACAGCTGCCTTACCACTCTGCGCCACAAGAGGCTCTTCACTTGGGAGTAGAAACATACAAATTACTGGCTAAGTGGGTGTACTTGCTGTTGTGCACCTTGTTACAAAAATAATGGCCTGCTGACATTATGGCCTTTGCCTATCCTAGTTCCAGGTCCCACCGCCTCCCAGAAGGTGACTCAGAAGGGTCATGCTCCAAGCAGAAGTATCACTCGGTCCCTTAACATCCTGGCAAATAAGAGAAGAGCTGGGGTTTTTTATACCCCACTTTCATTATGCAAAGGAGTCTCAAAGTGGCTTACAACCAACTTTTCTTTCCTCTCCGTACAACACACAACCTGCAAAGTAGGTTGGGCAAGAAAACTCTAACAGAACTACTCTGCAAGAAAAGTCCTAAGAGAACTGTGACTGGACAAAGGCCACCAATTGTCTGCATGTGGAAGAATGGGGAATCCAACCCAGTTCTTCAGATTAGAGGCTGCCACTCTTTACCACTCACCAAGCTCACTTCCCTCCAGCAGGACCAAGTGTTTGGGTGGGTGGGGGGGGGGAGATCACAAGGACACAGTGGCCCTTGAGGAAGACATCAAGGAAATGTCATAAAGGACCAAACTGAGTTCTGGGAGGCAAAGATACCTCTGGTGCTGCACACTGGAGATCACTCACCTGCATAGGAATGGCTGGACTTACTTCCCTACATCCCAGAAACAAAGAAAGCAGCAAAGCTGAGACAAAGCCCATAGCAGAAGATGGAGGACTCACTTGACATGTATGGAAGAATCCATGATTTCAATATGATCAGGAAGGTGTAGGGCATGCTGCACAAATACCCTGGAAAGTCACCTTAACCTTAGTCTTTGCTGTTTGTGAAATCTTGCCCTGGACATGCCTTCGTACCTTGGCTAGACAGCTCTCCTGCACCCTCATTAGTCCCGTTTTGGATACTACTCTTTTCTCTACTGGAAATTCTTTTCTGATATAACAGGACAGCCATCTGGCTCTAGCAGTGGTTGGGAGCAGGACAAATTGAGCACCACTTGCCCATCTTTTTTCAAGCTTTTGACCATGGAGGAGCACCTGATATAGTTTTCAGGCTTCAGGGAGCCCCAGAAGCAGGCCAGAAGTGTGGCCAAGTTTGTTAAGGCAGGACATTGGGGGCAGACTGGGGAGCTCTCACAGAACCCCTGGGGAACTCCCATGGAGCCCCAGGGGTCCTGGTTGGGAATCTCTGCACTAGATGCTCAGCAACACCCATGTGGATGCTGCTTCCTTCCAACATCCTCTTTTACAGCTATGGAAACTGGTAAGCTTCCAATGACCTATCTATCTCCCTGGCTATTGCTGAAATGTTTTTTTCTGAGGCAAACTGCTGACAGACAAAAAGATTCCATAATTACTTTGATAGGTTCTGAACAATTTGACATAGGCTTCTACTTTTTGGCATGAGAGAGAGAGAGAGAGAGAATGAATGAGAAACTCCTGAGCTTGGCCTTCTTCCCACTACTAGGAAGTTTATATCATAAAGAAGCAGAGATTTCCATGGGCTGTGCACTATAAAAGAGGAACGTATTGCCTCTATTATCTCACATAAACACCTACATATTTCTGGCTTGCATTTCCTTTAAATATATTTGTTTACGAGAAGTGTTTAGATCATGGGATATTCTGTGTGTGGCAGATGGAATTTTCATTGATGCAAGTGATAAGATTAACTCTGCACTGAGCTTAGGCATGATTAATGCTAATCAGGTTCTGCTTTAACTAGAGCTTGAAGTGCTTTCTTTACCACACAGCAACTTCAGCATGGATGACTTCAGGCAATCATTCTTAAACTATGAGATGGGCACAGGCCAGTAAGAATACCGTGAAGCTGCAACACTTGCCTCTCACTAGCAGAAGCACAGAACTTCAAGGAATCAAACAGTTATGCTAAACATGGTCACTGCAAAGACACAGGTATCGTATGAGAGCCAATGTGGCACAGTAGACAATATCAGGACAGAGAATCCAAACTTATAAAAAGGTAAAGGTACTCCCTGTGCAAGCACCAGTTCATGTCTGACCCTTCGGGTGACGCCCTCTAGCGTTTCATGGCAGACTCAATACAGGGTGGTTTGCCAGTGCCTTCCCCAGTCATTACCTTTTACCCCCCCCCCCCCAGCAAGCTGGGTACTCAATTTTACCGACCTCGGAAGGATGGAAGGCTGAGTCAACCTTAAGCCGGCTGCTGGAATTGAACTCCCAGCCTCACAGGCAGAGCTTCAGACTTACCACTCTGTGCCACAAGAGGCTATGCCAAACTTATAAGGAGGGGCAATTCATAAAGTCAGCAAGTGTGTTTCTAACCACAGCAGTGCTCTCTCTACAGCTCCCATTCCTGGGTCCATGATTTTAGGAAGGAATCTGATTCTACAACACCCGGTATTCCCAGGCGGTCTCCTATCCAAGTACTAACCAGGCCCGACCCTGCTTAGCTTCCGAGATCAGACGCCATCAAGCTGCAGACTATTCCAAATGGGAAATCTCGCATCGTATATTAATTTTTTAAACTGGGCTCAAGTAGTCAAGTAGCTCTTCTGCCAGGCATATGGTTAAGGCCGGGCTGAGTTATCGTCAGTGGATCCCGTAGAATTAGAACAAGACCCTCGCTCCTAAGGAAAGAACTCTGACTGCAGCTGGGCAAGGGAGGAGAGATAGGGTATTAACTCCATAAAACAGCCATCTTTTAATGTATTGGGGATTTTGTGGGTTGGGTAGTTTTATTCTTCTATTTTTTTCTTTTATTGTAAACTGCTGCGAGTCTTTGAGAGCCGCAGTATACAAGTAAAAATATAAATAAATAAATAAATAAATATGAGAATTATTAGTTGCGTTTGACTGAGCCACTTTCCCATCTCTCTGGTGCTATAGACTCTGCTCATACCTTTACCTGGAGTTGTGTAATTCAGTGGCTGAAAATAGGAAGACATGCAGGATTGTTGGCCTGTCTACCTCAACTTCACATTTTGGGTCTGTTTGTTGGTCTGGGTCTGAAGGCATAGGACTCAGCCATTCAGCCAGCACTGAGAACTAGAGAAGGGCTGCAAGTTTCCTGTTCTCTAAAGCCAGGCGTTACCAAAACCTTCCAGGTTTTGACTGGCAGCAAGTAAGATCCTCTGAATCAGTGTTTCTCAACCTGTGGGTCATGGAACCCCATGAAAGTAGTGCTCACTCTTTGGTAGTTATCCTGTTTTTAACAGGTCACACATATATGAAGTAAATTTGGACTTGTTGAGTCACCATACCAAAAAGGCTGGGAACCATTGCTCTAGACCAGGCCTCAATTTGGATATTCCAAGACCAAAAGCTTGCAATTCAGATTTCTATACCTCAGTAAGCCAAGCCTTCTTAGCCAGTCCTCTGCTCTGTGCCCCCTTATGCTTTACATTACCAGTCAGCTTACTCTGGATATCAACCTCCACTGTTACCTCTGAAAGCAGAGAAATAAGCTTAACTCCATGTAAACTGATTTTAGCAAACCAACCTAGCTGCTAAATTCAGAAGCAAAACTACTTTGATTCCCAGTTGTGAACTGGGTTCTTTAAACTGTAGAACTTAATTATGAAGCAGGTCATGCTGTAAGAAATGGATTTCAGAATATATTCCTAAACACTTGAACCGCAGGTCTCATTGGCAGTATAGAACTAGCAAGCTTGGCTCACAAGTACAGCATTTTAGCTCAATGTCGCACTTCCAAATCCAAATTCCACTCACAGTGGAGGATGGAAATTGTGTTCCCTGACACTTATGGTCAGGATAAGGTCTTTACAAGTTGGGCTGTACATACTGGCCTCTGTGTATAGTATTTATTCTGTGTATGGTATTTATTCTGGTATTTATAAATTCTGTGAGAACAGCAGATAATAGTGATTTCCCGTTACATACAGAACTGGATCATCTGCTCTGGGCTCCTATCAAGTGCATTCAAATACTACTGTTTTTACTCAGATCAGGAATGTTCAGTAAACAACTGCCTTTTTGTTTTGTTTTTTTAAAACACAACCAAAAAGGAAACCCTAGCCATTAAAAACACAGTGTAATTTACAATTACCTCTCATCAATCCTTCTGGGGATCTATTCTGAAACCATGCAAGTAAAATCTTCCTGTTTGGGGATGTGACTCCAACACATGCTTCTTTTAAAGTTATCAAGGAAGTCAGATCTCTGAAAAACAAGCCATGTAAGGAATAAACTGCACACTCTCTTTCCATCTTCCTTGATCTATGTTTTGTTTAGAAATCTCTCTAACATCAATTTCAATTCTCACTCCTTGTTGCTCTCAACTCCATAACAGTAAGTACATTTGCAAGAGAAAGTTTGTCTCCATTTGCTATTCTTCCCCATCTTAATGGCAAAAAGTCGCCCAGAGTTTCCATAACACTCATTTGTATTGTGGCAAGATGAGGAAGACAGAAATGTAGCTCCAAAGCAATTTGTAGTCTGTAGTTTGTTGACTTTATGGCCAACTGTTCCTTTTGATTAACTATAGCAGATGTGCTCATGAACATTTATGGTTAACCCAGTTCCACTAACTTTTCAAAATCATTGAAAACCATTCAAGCCCAGAAAACTAATTTTCTATGCTTTCAAACCAGCTGCAGGAAGAGAAATGACATAGCTTTAAAAAGTAAACCCTCTGAACAGCGCTACTTTAATATCTCTTTCTCCCATTAGAGGAAAGCTTTGAAAAAGCTTATTACAGATGGCTTAATTCTTTAATATTGTATAATGAAATAGGTATTGCCACAAACTCAGTCACCAAGGAAAACACCAAAATATTATTAGAAGCCTTAATTTAAATATTAATTTTAAAATACATCCATCCAACCAAGGTAACAGAAAGTCTAACGGTTCCTGAAAGGCTAACTCATTTATCATGGCATAAACTTTTGTGGATGGAGTCCACTTTGTAAGTTACATCTGCAAGTTATCTTTAAGGTATTAATACAATGAGATGTAGTGTATATAAGCTGGCTCATAAGAGGTTAAATAAATTTGCTAGTCTTTAAAGATGCCCTAAGACTTACTTCTTTTGGCTGCAACAGAGAAACATGGCTACATCTCTGCAATCAGTGCCCAATGTGGCTTACATGGTACAGAGGATTATGTTTCACATCTAAAATAGCAACCATACACATCCACAATACACACCAACAATAAAACCCTTTCTCTCTGACTTCCGGTCCAGATGGCTACTAGTTTTCACAAGGGCCCATTATGCACGGCTGCTGAAACGGCGATTTCAGGTCACATGGAAAACGCGGAGTGGGAAGACACGAAGCACACCGGTTATGCACGGGACGGGGAGCGACGGCGGCTAAACCCAGAGTAGCCGATTATGCACGCGGCGATCCCAGCGCCGCTTCTGGTTGTGCCCCAGTCAACCGGAAGCTGCACTTTCTTCCGCGTTTCGCTAACACGGCTTTTTCAACGGCATGCACCGAAGCTGCGGCCGGTTGCAGACGGCACTGTGCGTTATCGGTGATTTTAGTCCACCCCGAATGTGCGTTATTCCCCCCGTGCATAATGGGTCAATAATGATTTACTCCATCCATAGTATGAACTGCAACTGTAAAAAAACAGTATTTTCATTTCAATGTACGTGACTGGAGAATAAGATGTAATTTCAACTTGTTGGTTTTGGGGGAAACAAAGTATCAACAGGCACAGTTAAAATGTAGTTCAAAGACTAGGACAGTGCCCAAAATTAAGGCACAAATGAGTATTGCTTTTCTACTCACAGCTCCAACGAAGATCCATCAGGGGGCCCACCCAAATGGAAAATGTTGTCTGAGAAGGGTTATTGCAACCTTCTTTGTGAACTTCTACTTCTTCTCTCTATATATTGCTGAGTGAAATCACTGGACAAGTACATCTGCATCATTTCTCAATTGGGAGAAGTATTACAATTGGCTGACTGTCTGACAACAGATTAAATAAGCACTGATAAATATTTCACAAAGCCAACAACATGGTGTGTGAGTTGCAGTTCTGGCTATTCCAGCTTGGGGAGTGCTTGGAAAGAAGAAGAAGGGTTGGTTTTTATACCCCACTTTTCACTACCAGAAGGAGTCTCAAAGTAGCTTATAATTACTTCCTTTCCCCACAACAGACACTCTGTGAGGTAGGTGGGACTAAGAGAGCCCTGATATTACTGCTCTGTGAGAACAGCTCTAACAGCACTGTGACTAGCCCAAGGCCACTCAGTTGGCTATATGTGGAGGAGTGGGGAATCAAACCTGGCTTGCCAGATTAACCACTACACCAAGCTGGCTCTCAAGAGAGACAGGATGTTTTTCCAGGCAACCCTAATCACCACATGCCTGAGAGACAACAACCAGAGTACTTGCACAATTCAACATTACTGAGATGGAGGGATTCTCCGAGGGAAATGGTAGGCAGCATAGGGGGTACTATTTTAAATGATAAAGGATCAAAATTCCACCATGATCACACCCTTGGACTTGCCTATTCTCACTCTTTAAATCATGACCATTTTAATCCCAAACACTGGTCTCACATGATCTGTATCTCCACCTCCTGGTGTTCAAAACCGTGAAATAAAAGAAGTCTTGTTTTGGCCATAAAGTAGGCAAACAAGTCTTTCTTATAAATTCATATTCTTACTTTTAGCAATACAGGAAGGATGAAAGACTCTTTTACCTTTCTATTTAATGGCTATGAGTGCAATCATAAAATAATGGCTCCTTTGGAATATCAGATAACATAGGATTTTATGTTTGTATCAAAATATCATATCCAAGAAATCCTTACTATAACAGCAATGGAATCA